>NW_019418256.1:0-44244 GCF_000390285.2 Anoplophora glabripennis | reverse complement strand
GAACAGAAAGGGTCAATCCTTCTTCGTCTTAAATGTTCATATATATTTCTTAAGTTCATATTAAAGCCTAATGGTAAATTCTTTTAAATAGCAAATTGTATTGAAATAGATTTTATTCCGCTTAGGTGTGTAAACCAAGTCAACAAACTCTAGCACAGCTCCCTTTGCTGTCTCAGCGAAACAGCCCGTGGCCTGTTCAGGCGATATCAACTACAGTCACTGCACTTTGCGGCTTTTCTTGGCTAATACTGTTAATAATCAATTTTATAATTAGTCATATAATCAACGAGTCTGCTCTGCTTGTTTTTTGTTAAAAGTTTCTCGGATTATTATAGTGAGTGGTGCTTTTTGTGTGTATCCTTTTGGATAAAGAAAGGTAAGTCTATATACACATTTTCAGTTAAAAACGTAGCTTTGTATAGCAGTTATAATCTTAAACGGCAATTACTTCTCATAGTAAAAAATTCTATAACTAAAAATATTAGCATTAAATTCTAAGACAATCAAACCAGCTACCAAAATTAGTGGTATATTAAACAAATTCACTTAAACGTTTATTATTTAACGAAGAAAAATTCTATTTAAAACCACCATTATACAGGGTGTTATTTTAGCAGTTAAGAAAAAAACAATAGCTACAGGGTCTTTATAAAAGTTACAAATTATTTGACAAGATGGCGGCTAAAAAATCTAAAGAATTAATTTTTATATTATTATTTTATAGATAGCTGAAAGACAGAGAGAGAGAGCAGCGCTGGAAAGGCATGAATGTCAACCATAGGACGACAGAGACATGGAAACCCAAAAAACAAAGCAACAGAGGACAGAGGGTAAGTTGCTTCGAATTTCATCATTTCAGATAGCATGCAGCATTTTACTTTTAATACACAGTCCACGTATTCTAAAAACTATAATTAGCTGTTAAAATAGCTTATTTATAATAAAATCGTATTTAAAGAATTAATCTTTAGCTGCAATTAGGCAAATTATTTTTTTCATAGGAAAAAATTCTATAATTAAAAACATTGGCTTATTTCAACAGGAAAACAAGCTAAAAAAATCCTCAAAACATATTAACATTCTAAAAACTATAATTTAGCTGGTAAAACAGCTTATTTAATACAAAAAAAATCACTTAATCGTAATAAACGTTAACTAACCGAAAATTAAATAAAAAGTATAATCCTCCTATAATACACGGCTTTATTATAATAACTGAAAAAATGAACCATAAACAATTAAACAATAGGTAATTAGACGAATCTTTAGCAATTTACTACAATCATAAAAATTCAAAACCAAAATCAGATTGAAATTTTTTTATTTAAAACCAGTATTATACAGGGTGTTATTTTAGCAGTTAAGCAAAAACAATAGCTACAGGGTCTTTATAAAAAGTTATAAATTATTCAACAACAAGATGGCGGCTAAAAATCTAAAACATTAATTTTATAGGAAGTTGAAAGTCTAACCAGGACAGAAAGGCATGAATTTCGGCTACAGAGGCATGAAGTTCAAAACAAGATAACAGAATGACAGAGACACGAAGAAAGAAGGCATACGAAGGGTAAGTTGCTAGATTTTTCTGCATTTCAGATCGCGTCGTTTGTGCCGATTCAATACACAGTTAAATATGCTGGCTTGATACGGTACCCGTGTCGTGTAGGGGTCTATCTTAAACGATTACCTAAGGGTAATCATTGGATTTTTCCTTGCCAACGAAAAAAGGTTTCAGCCACACGCGAAAAACTTAAATCCGCCCGTGAACGCGAAAGGCCTTCGGGCTATCGAAACGATAAAAATGGCTGTCTTGTGGTTAGGGCAAATTCAAAATATAATTGTTCGGTACCATACTCTTAGCGCAATTCAAACATCTCGACGGCAGTGTTTCAAACTAAACAGATCCGTTGCGACTTAGAACATAATTGAACGTTATAGGGTCTTTCCTTACAATTAAAAATTACTATTGACTCTTTACATTAAAAATATTCAGATTTTATTTTTCATAAAATAATTTTTTGCCACTATTTTTTTAGTAAAGTACAGTTTGACGTCATTTTTCATAATTTTTCCATATTTAATTTTTCTATATGTAATTTTTTATTAAAGTACAGTTTTAGTAAAGTATAGTTTTGACTTAATTTTCACATAAATAATTTTTAATAAATAATTCTTTTGTTTTTTATTAAAGTTCAGTTTGACGTCATCTTGCATCTGAAAGTGCTGCCCCGAATTCTCCGGTTCAGGCGTAAGAGTAAATCTTTTTTAAATATAAGACTAAATTTTTCTATATTTAATATTTCGTAATTTTTCTACTTTTTAGTAAAGTACAGTATGACATTTAATTTTTAATAATTTTTCTACATACAGTACGTAAAGTACAGTTTTGGCGTAATTTCTACATAAAATAATTTTTCATAAAATAATTAGTAATTTGCGACTTGAAACAATTAAAAAAAAATACAAAAACTTACCAGTTTGGCTAAGGGAAAGCGGCAAACGGGTCCAGAGGGCGGCTGCAGAGGCAGGTAATGGGGTGGGGGCGGTTCTTTGATAGCCATAGGGGGGCCTCACAATAATTAGTTGGAAGCCCCCGGCAACTCAATTCCACAAAAATATGTTCGCACGTATGCGCACAAACGAAAGCGTTATCTATACATACCCCTTGAAGGCGACAACCCTTATCTTATTAGGACTGGTATTACAGACGCCAAGGGTTGTACTCTCCCGCATGAAAGCGGTACCTGTCACGCTAACGTGAGGAAAAAAGTCGACCACCAGCCCAAATTCCCATCTTCTTAGCCACGCGTACACCTCAACAGATCAGCGAATATTGAACAAGTACCGACATGTCTCAGCTAGTAACTTACTATGCGCATAAGGTGTCGTCATGTTTTCGTCAGGTTATCACGTTTTACGTCATGCTATTATCACATTTTAAATAATTATCATTTTTAAAAAAGGTGTTGAAACTTCTTCAATAAAGGTGAGTTTTTTAAAATATGGCGTGTCGCATATCAAATGAAACGCCTTGCAGTAAGATAGTGGGTCTCATCGAATTTTTTCTTTTTGTTCGGATTGATGATATGCTTGCCCAGTAGGTAGAAAGCGCTCACTATCTTTTCGTTTTACTCACATTCGAAATTTTTTATTTTTCTCGTATACTTTTTTTTTTGTAAATTTTTGTGTGAATCACGCCCTATTTTTTAATCAAACACATCTTAATCACGTGACCTCTTTTCATGCATCACTTACCGGCACTAGTTACATGAAAGGTAATAACTACGCGTCCCCTACGGTCTTCTAGTCAGTTTATCTTCGATCTTTGAAGTGTTAAGATCACAGTTAGTCTTCTCTCGTGCTCGACGCTATTCAATCAACTTGTAAGTTTTTCAAATTTACTTTCGGTAGGAAGCGTTTATCAGATTTGGTATCTTTCAGAAATCCTATTACCACTGCAAGATGTCTAAATTTTTCATACTTAGAGATACTATGAAGAAGGTCCGCCGCTTCAACTTGATGGGGCGTACTTTAGAATTTAAAATTAAGCCGGTACCCGTCGGTCAAGAGCCTGTTGGATGGGTCAAGGAAGCCGTCAACCAGATAATTCAACAGGGAACCGAACACCTTAACCCCGAAGACCAGGTGTCTTTCTCGTTTTGTTCCAAGGACTTTGCCAGAGGTGATGGCTGGGTCCGCTTTAAACCCGCTAAAGAAGTTACCTACGACGACGTATAGGATGTCATCTCCGCCGTATACCAGTCCAACTCCGCAGGGCTCAACACTGACACGTTCTGTTTAGGCGTGACATCGGTTAAGATGCCTGTAGGGAAAGGACGTGGCGAAAAGTATAACACTTTCAACGAGGAGTGTGCCAAGCGGCGTGGTATTGTTACCATAAACAATAAAGACAATTTGTGTTTACCCCGCGCCCTCGTCGTAGCAAAAGCCAACGTGGACAAGGACACTGAGTATAGAAAAGTACGTAGAGATATCGGAAAGCTGCAGATTCTGCGAGCTCAAGATCTGATGCGGGTGGCAGGGGTTGTCATACCTGAAGAGGGCGCAGGTATTCACGAACTACAAGAGTTCCAGCGGTATCTCTCCGACTACCGCATCGTCGTGTACCAGTACGGTAGCAAGGGGCGTGACATTATATTTAAGGGCTCCACAGAGGGTCCCTCGTTAAATTTAATATATCACAAGGGGCACTATAATGTTATCACCTCGCTGACGGCTGCCTTCTGCTGCGATTATTATTGCGAGATGTGTAGCATACCGTACGATCACAAAAACAAACACAGATGTGGCGGTACCTGTCCGGCGTGCCAGCAGTCGCCCGCATGTCCCGAAGACAATAGGTACCTTTACACTTACGCTCAATCGTGAGCGACTGGAGCGCCCCGTTCCAATCACACGCGAAAGCTTGTTAGTGTAAATGTATATAATCGCGCGGTTCTTAGACGTGTCAAATCCTGCATTACTTCGCCAGTTGTTTTCATGCGGAAATTTCACGTAGGGTAAAGTTTACCTCGATTTTCACGCGGTCTTGTGGAGTTTACTCTTAAAAGGCGATAAGTACTTTTTTAATTTTTTAATATAAACATAGCTACCTAGGATTCGCATATTTGTAAGCGTTTTTGTATTTTTTATAGACTATGGCGGATGCACCATATTGGTCAAAAGAAACAATTACAAATTTTATTGAGCTATATAAATCCTATCCATCTTTATGGAAGATTAAATCTAAAGAAAAAAAAGCCACTTTTAATTTTCTTTTTTTGTTTATAATTTGCTCCATTTCAGAACAAACCGTCTATAAAACTGTTGAAATTTTTAACACTCCACGAGCCACGACTATCGCGCGAGAAACTTGACACTTTTCAATTTACATTAGCCGTGTTATCATGTCACATTTCACCGCGCAGGCAATACCGTGCGATTGGAGCGTGTCAATTTTTAACAACAAAGTTTTAGAACGCGACACTCAGGATTGCGCGAAAATACGCGCGATTGGAACGGAGCGCTCCAGTCGCTCACGATTGAGCGTAAGTGTAAAGGTACCTATTGGCGTTACCTGTTCCGACTGTCAGCGTAGCTTCAGAGGCCGGCAATGCTACGACAATCATATGAGCCAAGGATCAATTGGAAAGAGCTCGGTTTGCGAGCAGATTCGCCGTTGCCCCGACTGCCTCAAGGTGGTAAAAAAAGGCAGAACACATTTGCGGCGAAATTTTTTGCAAGATATGCAACGTCCACGTCCCCGCAGACCACCTGTGTTATATGCAGCCCAACACAGGGAAGCCTAAAACCGACGGCCTTCTCTTTGTCTTCTACGACTTGGAGACCCGACAAGAGAAGGCGCAAGAAGATGGTTCCCTCCTGCATGAACCAAATCTCTGTGTATTCAAGCAATGCTGCGATACATGCCTCAACACGCCGCAGAAAATCTGTAGTAAATGCGGGGTTAGACTGCAGATTTTAAGGTGCAACGACCCCATTTCACCATTCCTTCACCACCTCATAACCATGAGGAAAAAATTCAAGCAGGTGGTGGTTATGGCCCACAACGGGCAGGCCTTCGACCACCAGTTCTGCCTCAACTACATCCTGACGCAGACGGACCTCACCCCCGAACTCATCATGCGCGGCATGAAAATAATTTCCATGGTCGTGGGGAACGTAAAATTCCTGGACAGTCTAAATTATTTCCCCATGGCGCTGTCCAAGTTGCCCAAAGCTTTCGGCTTGGGTGATAATTTCAAGAAAGGCTATTTCCCCCACCTTTTCAACACTGCTGCCAACCAAAATTACGTGGGTCCCCTACCAGCCGCCGAATACTATGACCCTGATAATATGAAACCGGAAGATCGCTCCAAGTTTCTCGAGTGGCACGAGGAACATAAAAACGACGAGTTTAACATGCAGAGGGATCTCGTCGAATATATTGTATATCGGACGTGGAGATCCTGACGGCCGCATGTCTCAAGTTCCGACAGCAGCTGTTGGAAACGGGAAACGTCTGCCCGTACACGGAAGCCTGTACCATAGCCTCTGCCTGCAATAAGGTGTATAGGCGCAATTTCCTACAGCCAAACACCATTGGTATCATCCCCAAAGGCGGCTACAGATGGCGTGACAATCAAAGCAAGATAGACATCCAGTGGTTGGTATGGGAGGAACACACCAGGGGCCTCAACATTTCTCATGCTGCCAAAGAGAAAGAAGCACGAGTCGCAGGGGTCAAAGTTGATGGCTACAACCCTGAAACCAAACAGGTGTTTGAGTTTCACGGGTGTTACTTCCATGGTTGCCCCAACTGCTTTAAATATAATAGAGACGAGCCCCTACACGAAGACCCATCCCAGACATTAAACACCCGACACGAAACCACCCTTGCAAAGATACAAAGACTTCGAGACCTTGGTTACGAGGTCGTTGAGATGTGGGAGTGTACGTTTAGAAGATTAATGACACTACCAATCACCCCTTAGTTACGCTGACACCGCTAAACCCCAGAGACGCATTTTACGGAGGACGTACAGGTAATACTTTCGAGTATTACAAGTGCGGCCCAGGGGAGAAAATCAAATACGTCGACGTCTGCTCCCTTTACCCCTGGGTCTGCAAATACGGCAAGTTCCCCGTAGGACACCCCAAGGTGTATGTGGGTGAGGAATGCCCTACAGATCTTCGCAATGTAAACGGGGTTGTTAAATGCAAGATCCTCCCGCCCCAGAATCTCTACCACCCTGTGCTCCCAGCCAAGATGAACAACAAGCTCATGTTTGTTCTCTGTCGCACCTGCGGAGAACAAATGAATAAAGGCGAGTGCCAGCATAGCGACGAAGAGCGAGCTCTTACAGGTGTATGGGTGGTAGATGAAGTTCGAAAGGCCGTTGAAAAAGGGTATCGTCTGCTGAAGATCTACGAGATCTGGAGCTACGACGTTCAGCAGTACGATAAGACTACAAAGACCGGAGGATTGTTCACGGGGATGATGAACAAGTTTATCTCCGTGAAACAGCAGGCGTCCGGGTGGCCCGCACACTGCTCTAGCCAGTCTGACAGGGAGCGTTATATTGAGCAGTTCCTCGAGAGGGAAGACGTCAAGCTGGAGTTTGCGGAGATCGTGGAGAACCCCGGGCTACGGTCTCTCGCAAAACTCATCTTGAACAGCTTTTGGGGGAAACTTGGACAGAGGGAGAACCAGCCCAAAACATCCATCGTGAGAAACCCCGCGGAATTCTTCAGCATGCTCACCAACCCCAGCATCTACGTTAATTCAGCGCTCCCGATCAACGAAGACACTCTCGTCGTCAATTGGGAGCACAAGGAGGAGGCCTACGACCCGCTCACTACTGTAAATGTCGTCATCGCAGCGTACGTCACGACTCAAGCCCGTCTAAAGCTGTATAGTTACCTAGAACAGCTGGGCGACCGAGTGCTGTATTACGATACGGACTCTGTCATTTACGTCTCCCGAGACGGAGGGTACGACGTACCCACAGGAGAGTTCCTAGGCGATATGACAGACGAGTTGGAAGGGTACAGATCCGGAAGTCACATAACCGAGTTTGTCAGCGGAGGGCCCAAGAACTACGCATACAAGGTCTTCTCCACCAGAGATAACGAGGAGAAGGTCGTGTGTAAAGTTAAGGGTATATCCCTTAATTACACAGCCTCACGACTTGTAAATTTCGATATCATAAAAGATATGGTGTTTGACACTTCCATCAGCCCCGTATGCGTGGCCTCAAGAAACATCTTGAGGACCAAGGAGCACGAGGTGATAACCGTACAGCAAACCAAGCTATATAAACCTCTCTCCGTAAAGAGACGGTTCCTGGACGGCCACAGCTCGGTGCCCTACGGATGGAAAAGACCTAAGCTTTAACCTGTTTTCTATGTGACTTGTGTGTGTAATATTCTGTATATATTTACTAACTTGGATTCTAATTTAAATAAAAAATTATAATTTTATCACTGCTTTTAATTTTCCTCGTAATTGTGTGGGGGTGTCTGAGATACTAATAGTAGAGAGAGAAAGTTGAAAAACATTTCTCAATCAAATTAAATCAATCACGTCTTTCAAGTTAATATTGCAAAAGGTGGAAATAAAAAAAATAGAGTAGCATAATTAGATTTTATTAAGGATATCTATACATAACATTACAATACATTTCACCGTAATTTTTACATTTGCATTTTTTAAATAGATTCTCTGAAGTTTCATTACTGCAAAACGCCGAAAACTGCTCACGTTCTTTCACATGGTCTACAAGGGCTGTAGCATGTCCTTTTCTACGATGCGCTTCCAGCGTATATATGTAGTTCAACGTCTTTGGATTTGAATGCTTGTTGAAGGGGTCAAACTCCATTTTAGACAGCAAGGCAAACGATACGGGTTTTTCGTCTTCATAACGTATATAACATGAATGCTGTTTATCCAAGTACCACTGATTAATTAATACATCGTCGCGAATATTTAGCTTCTTTATCACTCTCAAAGCTTTTGCTTTAAAGTAGAACGTTGTTTTCATTTTTGCAACTTGTCACTACCAAGAACAAGACATGAATGAGACGCTTGCTCAAGGTATTCTTATTGTGTTAGAGGTGGTGGTGGGGGTAAGGAATTAAACAACTCGTATTTTAATCTATTTCTAGCATTATATTTACATCATTAATGAAAATTTCAATCGGTGTATTTACTAGTTTAAAATAATTGTATTTGCATGTAATATACGGTATTTCGTCCTTGATGCGATTAAAAAGGCTTATACTGTTGGAGTTATACTCTAAATCTGCCACAACGCGCGCTTTCGGGTGCTTCTTCTGTAGCCTCTTCAAGGATTGCGGGAAACGCCTTCTCTGTGTTCTAATGATATAGTACGGATACTCGGTTGATTGATTTTTCTGTATTATAGCAAACATGTGTCGTTTGTTCGGGTTAACGACCTTTGGACTTATATCTTCAACGTAATTTTCTAGCTTCTCGTTCCGTGTCCCCAAATCTTGCAACTTGACCATCAGGGCTTCATAATCGTGTTGGTACTTGACCTTGAATTCGTTTACAAAATATTCTTCAATTATTTTACTGCATTTCATGTCGAATTCCGGAGATACCCAGCAAGCAATATCCAGGAACAACTCTTTGGGTAAGTAGGTTCCAGAAATAATGTCATATTGATTTCCATGTATATAGTATGAGCTCGGATACTTTTCTCCCCGAGCGCTTTCTGATACATAATATCACATAAGTTCTTTCGATCTTTTATTACGTAGCTAATATTTAAACTCTTTTCCACCATCCTGGCATAGCTTTGTAGCGTTAAAGTAACCGGTGTCCTTGTCGATGATAATCTTAAAATCTCCATATAAACCGTACCAGTATTGATCTTGGATTTGCTCGAAGCAAACATCTCGTAGACTTGTCATTTTCAGATTATGTTAAAAGCACGTCTGAACACTTTGAATGTTAGATGAAGAATGATTACAGACATTGTGATGACAATATTTATTTTTTTCTTAGCTCGATGCCTGAAGACCACCCCGCCGATGTCTGAAGACGGCGATTGCGCAGGCGCCTCTGATGGCGTAACAGTTCTGAAGACCTAACGTTAAGATGATGAGACACGCTAACGCCTACAGCTAATAAGACTACTGCTGGAGATTATTGGTAAGTTACTGAATTATTCCCATATCATGTAGCTTATTGATAATGTCGGGTTTTTTAAATCATTTTTTCCTTTAATATTCTCTATGTAGTTTTGAAGCTCGTTTTGATTTATTATTTAAAATCAGATTTGTGATTGCTTACGATCAGTTATCCTGATTCTTTCAATTTTTACAAATTTCTTGATCGGTGATTATTCGGAGGTTTACACCTCTTTTATGAGCTTTTAAGACTTGATATTAATCTGCTTTAGTGTCAGGGTATACATACACAAATACTTGATTTGGCACTAGATATGAAATTAATCAGCTGAAATGGTTGTTTATACTTATTCAGTTTGATTCAGTAGTCTCTTTTTTGCTTCCAACCTCAGAAACAGCGTACCTCCCCAAGGGGTCGAGGTTGTTCCTAGGGTTTCATGTAATCTACCCTATTTAGCTCAATAGTGTCGTCTGTTGAAAGATATCATATTTTCGTTATATTCAATCAATTCCACGCCCGTCGTTATGGTCTTGTTTATTCAAAATAATCCTGTCGGGTTTTTTAAATCATTTTTTTTTCCTTTAAAATTCTCTATGTAGTTTTGAAGCTCGTTTTGATTTATTATTTAAAATCAGATTTGTGATTACTTACGATCAGTTATCCTGATTCTTTCAATTTTTACAAATTTCTTGATCGGTGATTATTCGGAGGTTTACACCTATTTTACGAGCTTTTAAGACTTGATATTAACCTGCTTCAGTGTCCGAGTATACATACACAAATACTTAATTTGGCACTAGCTGTGAAATTAATCAAAGTCTTCAGACGTACCTTTCCAGCCATATTTGGCTCTTTATATGATCACTAGCTCCAGAAAAATCATTTTTTCATCTGTAATTATTCCTGGTCTCTAAGTATTCTCTTACACGTTCTTTCTAAAGTAAAATAGGTTTATTAGACAGTGGTAAGCACTTATTAAGTACTAACGCAGTCCTCTTAAAATGATATAAAGCATTCTCAACCATTATCATCTTCATATCCTGTATTAAATACAAATTGACTTTTTAAGTATATAAACGTTAACCGATGCCTCGTTTTGCTTCTCTTTTTTTATTCTAGTATTAAAATATTTAAAACAGACACGACCTTTTCTACGATAGGATTGAACATTAATAAATTTTCCACAAAAGTCTGTATTTTACTTTCGCGCACACACAAACGATTTAAGAAGCCTAGTTGTCTATTTTTGAATAGGATGAATACCTATATGCTTCTATATATTAATAACTATGACTAATGATCTCTCTCTATGTCCCGGCCCTACATGTTCGCTATTCTGTTTTCCTGCTTGAATGTCGGGTAATAGTCTGCTTTGTATGTTTATTTATAAAGTTCCTAATTGTGTAACAGCAACCTATATATAAACTACAAATGGTACATATTCTTTACATTTCTTCTTCTTCTTGATGCCATGTGTTTTTGAAGCATATGTTCACTCTCCCTACCCAAGGCGAATATTCTAGTGTTAATACTACACCTATAATCCATCATTGAGGGTATATAGTCTCTATGAAATTGTGGTAGTGGTTAGTCTCTGTCGTTCAGTAATTTGTTTTTGTTATCTCTTACATTATTTAGCCTCTATGAGATTGTGGTAAGTAACCCTTTTTGGAGTAGGGGCTAAATGTTTTTTTTAGTCTCTGTCGTCCACTAATTTATTTTTGTTATCTCTTACATTATTTAGCCTCTATGAGATTGTGGTAACCAACCCCTTTGGAGTAGGGGCTAAATGTTTTTCTTTAGTCTCTGTCGTTCACTAATTTGTTTTTGTTATCTCTTACATTATTTAGCCTCTATGAGATTGTGGTAACCAACCCCTTTGGAGTAGGGGCTAAATGTTTTTCTTTAGTCTCTGTCGTTCACTAATTTGTTTTTGTTATCTCTCTCTTTCTCTCTCTGTTTTTTGATCTTTATGTTTTGTGGGCTTCCTTTGTTTTTCTTTCCATATCCAATGGCTCACTTTGTATTTTCGATACAACCGTTCCGTAGATGTAATTCATTGAATTCCCTGATATGAATCATATTCTCTTTTCTATATGTGAAATAATGAAACTTGAAACTTTTAATATGAAGACTAAATTTACACAGCTTTCCTCATTGAAATTGACGTAACTAGTTTGCGCCTAATCTAAATTTTTGAAGCTTTACGAAGTAACCGTAATTAACGATTAATCCACTTTTGATTGTGTGTGTGTACCGCCAGCCTATACAAATCTGCGTTAATTTTTGAATAAATTTATTTCGCAAATATCCATACTGTTTTGATAATGACTCCGAGTCGTAGAAAACCGTTGCCTGAATTAAAATCTCTACACCCCCATAATACTTATAATTAGTACACATACTGAGATTTTTTTCTCATTCCGTGCCTCTTCTCTAGGTACCTACAACTCTGGAGATCAAGATCGCCTTAGAAGCAGTAGCAGGCTATAGGACAGGGACATTCCACGGGCTAAGAATACACATTATGATTAGGTTTAAAAACGGTTTATAGTTAAGTAGGTGTACTTTTTCCTTAATACATAATATATTCCTCCGATGCGTCTCTGCTTTGCACTTTTATAGACGATAAACTGCTATTATTTGAAGCGTTAGTTTTCTATCAATTGTAGTCCGACCTAAGCGGANGCATAGTGCAGTGACTGCATTTGATATCGCCAGAACAGGCTATTGACCGTTTTGCTGAGACAGCAAAGACAGCTGTGCTAGCGTTTGTTAACTTGGTTTTCTTATCACACACCTAAGCAGAATAATTTCTATTTCAATACAATTTAAAAAAATAAAAGAATTTATCATCTCAAACTTTTAATATGAAGACTAAATTTACACAGCTTTCCTCATTGAAATTGACGTATTCCCCGTCTGGCTTTAATTCGAATAATCAACTAGTTTGCGCCTAATCTAAATTTTTGAAGCTTTACGAAGTAACCGTAATTAACGATTAATCCACTTTTGATTGTGTGTACCGCCAGCCTGTACAAGTTCTAAAATCTGCGTTAATTTTTGAATAAATTTACCACTTATTTCGCAAATATCCATACTGTTTTGATAATGACTCCGAGTCGTAGAAAACCGTTGCCTGAATTAAAATCTCTACACCCCCATAATACTTATAATTAGTACACATACTGATATTTTTTTCTCATTCCGTGCCTCTTCTCTAGGTACCTACAACCCTGGAGTTCAAGATCGCCTTAGAAACAGCAGCAGGCTATAGGACAGGGACATTCCACGGGCTAAGAATACACATTATGATTAGGTTTAAAAACGGTTTGTAGTTAAGTAGGTGTACTTTTTCCTTAATACATAATATATTTCTCCGATACGTCTCTGCTTTGCACTTTTTATAGACGATAAACTGCTATTATTTGAAGCGTTAGTTTTCTATCAATTGTAGTCCGACCTAAGCGGAATAATTTCTATTTCAATACAATTTGCTATTTAAAAGAATTTACCATTGGGCTATAATATGAACTAAAGAAATATATATATGAACATTTAAGACGAAGAAAGATTGACCCTTTCTGTTCTATTTTAACATACATTCCTAAAGTAAATTTCAGTAAATATTTTTAGCCGTAGTTTGTAATACTTAAATATACAGGCATATTTATTAGACCCGCGCTCCACTTGCAACGCCATCTACAGATACACGCTCGGCCGCGTTATAAACTACTATTGTGAAATGGAAATCGCGGCTACTGCCTACGTCTCCGCTCGACCACGTTTTGGGGCCCGCGGTGGCGGGCGAAGCCCTATACAATTTAGGTATACCTACGCGGGGTACACGCGTATACCTACAAAAGATACCTGCATGGGGGCCCTAAGGGGCAAAGCCCTAGGTGGGGTAAAGTCCTAGGTGGGGCAAAGCCCTAGGTGGGTCCTAGGGAGCAACCGCCTACGTGGGGGATCTTGCATACCTACGTGGAGATACCTGCATGGGGGCCCTAGGGGCAGAGTCCTAGGTGGGGCAAAGCCCTGGGTGGGGTCCTAGGAAGCACGCGCCTACGTGGGAGCTCTAGGGAATACGCGCCTACGTGGGGGATTCTGCATACCTACAGGGAAATACCTGCATGGGGGCCCAAGGGGGCGAAGCCCTAGGTGGGGGCAAAGCCCTATGTGACAACATTTTGAATTTCCCGCCATTTTTTCCCCGCCAAAAATGCTGCGCTCTGATTGGCTGACGGGGAAGGGGAGGGGGAGGGGGAAAGGTGGAGGAGTGGGGGTGGTCTCAAGTGCCGCCTTACCTACTTCGAATGCTGTCTGATTGGTTGGTATGGAATTCGGGTATGAACCTGACTGTGAATAGTTTAACTATAAGAGTATACGGTGAGATATTGATTGTAAGTAGCAATTAATATGAATAGCGATTTCACCAAAATAGCAAGTTATGTAAAGAGTAGTCAAAACAAGATAGCAAGGAATGTGAATAACAGTTAATGATGAATTTACTTTTACTATTAAATATTAATGAATGTGACTTTAGTTTTTCAGATAACAACGCGCAACCTCTCAGATGATTCGGACAAAGAAAAAGGTTCACTTATCTTTTGAAGGCTGTGGGGCTGCTTCCTGGCTTGGAGTCGGCTGTAGTGGTCTCGATGTCGTGATGTTAATCCTAAATTGGCTTAGTTTGCACTGCACACTTCACTGTTTGGGAAGTTAGGGTGAATGTAAGTATTCAGGAAAAGGTGTTAGGAATAAAGCACTAGTTTTTTACGAGAATACGAATTTCGGGTAATCGAACGATCGACGAAACACTTGTGTAGCTTCGGCGTGACTGGACGTATGAACTGGGTTTCACACGTATGTGTGAACGTGGATGTATGGTTGTCGACTGGTTGGCACTGACTGGTTAATTGTACGTAGACGTGAACGTAGACTTATTTGTACTGTTTGATGAATGAATGTAGATATGAACATAGGCTTATAGTTGCCTAGTAATTTGCACTAACCGTACCGCGCGTTGGACTGAACTGACGCGAGCTGTACTATAGCTATACTTGGAGAGAACTGTAGAACCGAACAGTAGTAACTGTATTATACTGCGCGCGGGATGTACTGAAGAGAACTGACTTGAGAGCGCGACTTCGCTGTGTTTTATGCGTTTCAGTGAGGCACACGTAGGCCACGCCCCTTATTTGCTTTTAGCGCTGCGCGCTCTGATTGGACGCTCGCTGAGATATACTCGTTAGCGCGTTCTTTACCGGTTCATTTGGACTCTAGGCACGCTCGAGCTTAATATAACATAACATGCCTGTCGTGAAGTATGATGGTTTGTATCGGCCATATCGACATTGACATGGGCCCTCTGTGGAGACTAACGCGATTGAGATATATTGCAAAAAAATTATTTCCATTCCTCCCTCTACAATGGGTCCCTGTGCCCTTAGGAAGCATTTCCGGACCCATGTTCATATGAACTTTTTTACTTAGGTTTGATCATAGAATCGACCTGTTCAGAGTTGGCAGCTAATTATGAGACACCCTGTATAAAAGACTAGAAGGCTAATATATGCATATGAAGGAGTGCCAGATGTATTTTTGTGTGCTCAACATAAATCCGATGTCAAAAAAGCACTTCCAAGGGCAAAAAGGAAAACAACTCTCAAGCGTGTAATGATTTTTAAGAATAACCTAACCTGTCAATCAACCCAGGCGTCAAGTATTTGGAAGTTTACCACATCTATGGTCCTAGAGACATACCACAATCCTTGATCATAGAGAATTACTAACGGTATAAATTTGTATTAAGCATTTGTGTTATTTTTTAGAAATGACATGATTTTGAACTTTTATATATCATAAACTTTTAATGTACAGGTATACTTTAAAAACAAAATCAGATAATACTCTACTTCAGTTATCAGTTATATTTCACAATGTAATACAGAAATTTTTATTTTAATGGAGGTGACACCGCAAATTGATTGTAATAACGAAATATTTTCTATGAACAATTGGATATTAAAATTTTAAGAGAACAATATGTACAGGTAGAATTAGAAGAGATTATTTTAAGTAACAATGACAGAAAGCCTTCAAAATTTATACTAAAAGAAATTACAAAATAGTCTTTAAATCCAGGAATTCGTACTTCAAAAAGAATAGTTAAAAGTAATTATATACAAGGTGATTCAGAAAGACCTCCCGTAAATTCAGGGGGTGATAGTACGACAAAATATAAGAATTTTTTGTCTTATGAACTATATATCTCCTCTTGTTTTCGAGATACAGAGCGACAAAATAAAATTTTTACGAAAATTTCCAAACGATGCGAAATATTTTTATGAAATTTGGTATTCCGGAGTTTTTAAGGATGCCAAATACGCTGGTACAATTATTTTTTATATATTTTGGAGAGGGCGCTCATTCGGGCTCCAATTTTTAATGTACAATTTTATTTTCTAAAAATCTCTCTTTAGAACTTCCTAATGTGGACGGTTTTCGAGAAAAAAGGCTTTTAATTGAACTCTTACAATATTACCGTGTAGAAAATAAGCGACTTTTCTCAAAGTGTCAAAACTTATTGATGGATGTCTCGTAAACAACGCATATACTCAGTAATATTTTAAACTCTAATTAACTTTATATCAAAATTTTAATGATTGTTAGTGAGTGTAGTTAATAATGACTAATTACAGTAAAAATTTTGATATAAAGTTAATTAGAGTTTAAAATATTACTGAGGATGTATGCATTGTTTATGAGACACATCAATAAGTTTTGACATAAGCCTACTTTGAGAAAAGTCACTTATTTTCTACACCGTAATATTGTAAGAGTTCAATTAAAAACCTTTTTTCTCGAAAACCGTCCACATTAGGAAGTTCTAACAAGAGTACCGTACAGTAGAAATTGGAGCCCGAATGGTAAAAAGCCTAACCTTAAAAAAATTAGAACCTAATATGTAATAGAAATGTAGTGTAACTAGCGCCCTCTATGAAATATCCAACAGATAATTAAATCAGCGTATTTGGCGTTCTCAAAAAAATCCGGAATACCAGATTTCATAAAAATATTTCGCTCCGTTTGGACTACAAAATTGTTGTAGGTACCTGTATGGTGATAATATCCGTTCATAACTTTTCCTCTTTTGGGCAATAATGACTATTTTTTATTTGATAGGTGAAACCATTTGAACGTTTTAGGTCCTCTTGTAGAATTTTGATTAAACGAGCGGTTTACAATACTGAAAAAAGTGCTAGTAGGCTCTGATTTTGTATGTTGACTGTAATTTCAGTTTGATCTTGTTTGGGCTGGCATTATTATTGGCCCTGTTATTCTATCCAATAGTGGGGAATTTTATTTAGAATTTTTGCAAAATCCGAGTTATTGGAAGATGTGCGTTATTACTCAAAACTAACATGTGGTTTATGCATGAAGCTACTCCACCACGATTCACTGTAAATGTTCGGCAGTATATGAACCAAAATTTCCTCCTCGATGGCTCGGTAGAAGGGATAATGTTCCTGTTAACTGGTTTGCACGTTCACCAGACTTAACACCTTGCGACTATTATTTTTGGGATACTCTGAAAACAACAGTGCATGATTCCTCATCTAACACTGAACTGAGTTGTGGAGGCACTTCCAAAATGCCATAAATGTTTTAAAAAATAGCCCTTAAGAACTGCAAAGGGTGTTTTTTTAACTTTCTTCGCCAAATTAACCTTTGCTGTAGAAACAACGGTGATCATTTTGAACAGTTTTTATAATAAGTTGTACTAAATTTAATAATCTAATCTTTGTTACTTTTATCTCCAGCATTTTTTATTGTATTTGATTGTTTTTACGAATTATTTCATTATAAAATTAGGCAGGTTGTAAATAACTCCAATTCGTCGTATGTATGTCGAAAAATACAGAAAAATGAAGTAACATGTGGTATATGTATCTTATCGTAGTAAAAACATTAAAAATTGGCAGGTACAAAGACTGAAATTACAGTCGACCTACAAAATCAATTACTACTAGCACTTTGTTAAGTATTATAATATGGGTGGCAAGATAATGTAGACATTTAAAAAATATTTATTTGTGCCCAAACCGCTCATTTAATTAAAATTCTAGAAGAGGCCCAAAAACTTCAAAATGGTATCACCTATTAAATAAAAAATAGTTGTCATTATTGCCCGAAAGAGGAAAAGTTATGAACGAATATTATCATCATACATCAAATTTGTAGATTAAAAGCAAAAGTCCACACCCCAAAAATAATCAAAATCGATTAATACATATTCGAGTTATTTACAAAATTAATAAAATTTTCACGAACTTTGAGGCCATCTAGCGGCCAAACGTAGCGATTTCGGATATAGGTGAATTAGCCTACTCGTAAATCTGTTAATTTTGAGTTCAATAATCTGTGGTCTTCCGTTGTACACGTTATTCTGGGACACCCTGTATATACAAGGTGTTTCAATTCGAGTGAATTAACCACAAATAGAACTCAATAAATAATTCAGAATTACCTTATAAAGCAAGGGTCTAATTCTCACCGTTTTCACTGTACAGGGCCGTGTTGGTCGGTTTTAAAAATCCTATTATATACGAACATTTGCACATGTGCATAATTTACTGTAAAATTTACAAATTTTTGTAGGTCAGTGCGTAGGAATGGGTAGTAAAGCGAGATTTTTTTACCCCAACTTCTACGCCAATAACCTAATAATAATTTGGGATTCATTTCCATGGACAAATCTACATAAAAAAGTTATACTTGTTGAAAATCGGTATAGGGTATCATTTTACCGAAATGAGTGAATGATAAGAAAATATTGAATATTTATCCATTTTTTTACAAACACTAACTAAATAAAATGACAGTCCCTGATGACAGATAAGTCTATTATTGCTTAGTTGTTTATTCATGGCAATCATTGTGTACGGATACTGTAATGGTCGCACAGCGGTGATTTAAAATTAATATGTAGATGTAATTTTTTAAAGGAATTTAGGAATTATATCTATTTGAAACAAACGTACTATTGAATGAGCAAAGATGCCTATAATTGCTTCAGAAAGACACAAATGAAATTTTAGAGAAGGTGCCATTGAACATGTTGTCCACCGTACTGCAGCGCATCAAAAATGAGCTCAGAGAAGGAATTTACCACATTACGAATGCAATAAATAGACTTAGACCCTTGCTTTATAAGGCAATTCTGAATTATTTACTGAGTTCTATTTGTGGTCAAAGTTTGATTCGCTCGAACTAAAACACCCTATATACAGGGTGGTCCGAATTTTATGCAGAGGGCAGATAGATCTCTTTAAAATATGTTAATGTTTGCCTATAAACATAGGTCTAGACCGGCATCGTTTTACAGATACAGGGTGTTGAAGCTGTAAAAAGAAATTGATTTTTTGCTCAAAAGGTTCAATCAGTGGTATACAACTGGTCAGGGGTCACCCTCTTTTTATAAAAGAACCTACGCCACTGTATTTTTTACAAGTTATTGTAACGGATTTATATTCTAATGCACTAAATACGTAAAAAAGGGAATTTTTTCGCTAAGTTCCCGTTCTCAAGTAATTCATGCCCTTGTGGCAGACACATCAAACCATAATATTACAAGAATATTTACACACTAGGAACACTACCTCACAGCTGATATGGAAAGAATTTTGTTGATCTACGTACATAACATAAATATAAATATAAATATATACAGGGTGTCCCAGAATAACGTGTACAACGGAAGACTTCAAATTCGTGGACTCAAAATAGGCAGATTTAGGCTAATTCAGCTATATCCAAAATTGCTTCGTTTGGCCGCTGGATGGCCTCAATGTTCGTGAAAATTATTTGAATTTTCTAAATAACTCGAATACGTATTATTCGATTTTGATTATCTTTGGGGTGTGGACTTTTGCTTTGAGGTTATACAGAGTGTTTTTTAAAACTCACAACTCCGATAAAATTGATGTATGGTGATATTCGTTCATAATTTTTTCCTCTTTCGGGCAATAATAACAACTATTTTTTATCTGACAGGTAATACCATTTAGAAGTTTTTGGACCTCTTATAAAATTTTGATTAAATGAGCGGTTTGGGTAGAAAAAAATATTTTTTAAATGTCTACATTATCTTGTTACCTATATACTTACACGTACTTAACAAAGTGCTAGTAGTATCTGATTTTGTGGGTTGACCGTAATTTCAGTTTAAATCTTAAAGTGTTTATTACGATAAAATATACCACATGTTACTTCATTTTTCGATATGGATCCACACGTACGACGAATTAGAGTTGTTTACAACGTGCCTAATTTTATTGAATTAATTCGTAAAAACAATAAAGTACAATAAAAAATGCTGGAGATAGTAACAAAGTTGAGGTCATTAAGAGACCCCGCAGGTTCCTTACGGAAAATGGCTCCCAGCCGATGGTTCTGAAAAATTTGGATTTGAATAGTTCTCGAAGCTTAGATAAAATGTTGTCATTAGTACAAATCTGAGAAAATTATATTTTTCGAAATATAGTCGCCGAATGGTAGGAGTTATAGTAGTATAAATTGAAGAAGACTCATTGTAAGGTCAAATGAAGAGAAGCCGTGTAATCTGTCCAAAACAGATATTTCTTAGATTGTCAGGATTTCTGAATCCGAATCAGCCATCCATCGTGTATACAAATGAGTTCCAAGCTCACATCAAGGTCAAATGAAGTTTTCTTGTGGAAAATCGATTTTAGCCGATGGTTCAGTGAATTCTGATAGTTCTTGAAGCGTAGATAAAAATAATTGTATGTTTTTTTTTCAATGTATATTAATATTGTAATATAACAACCCCGGGTTCGATTGAAAAAAATAAATAAATGTAGTTATGGCCAGAAATATGTGATCGTCATAAGGCATACCTATAAGTTGTATACATCTATTTCTAATTGACCGAAAGGTGAAACTCATCCGCACAGCCGAATGGATGGCAGATTCGGATTGAGTGACCCCGATAACGTAAAGAACATGTGTTTGGGACAGATTGCACAGCTTCTTTTCATTTGACCTTACAAGCTAAGAGTCTTTAATTTATACCTCGCGGTGCTATAGCTCCAAGCTTTCATCGACTATATCTCGGAAAATATAATTTTCTCAGCTTAGTGCCTATGATAACTTTTTATCTACGCTTCGAGAACTACTCGCGGAAGACAGTCACCATCCTTCTCTTTCTATATCTGTCAATTTTAAGGCAGATCGGTATGTAGCTTTTGATGATAAGTTTGTGGGACATTATAATTTTTGTAAGGCGAATTTTCCCAATCTATATGAAGAAATTATCAATGCCGATTGGAGTATTCTTCAACAGTTTAATGATGTTGATGAAGCTTGTGCTGCGTTTTAAAATCAATTATATAAAATTCTTGATCAGCACGTATCTAGGATAACTTCTACGCGTAAAAAGCGATATCCAATTTGGTTTAATACTAATATAATTGCTAATATTAGATTAAAAGAGAGGGCTGGACGCAAATATAAGAAATCTGGTGATCCTAATGATTTAGATTTGTTCAAACAACTTAGAGCTGTAATAAAAGCTGATATTAAATATTCAATAAAATATGCCCGAGACTTGGAAAATGCTCTGATATCTGACCCTAACAAATTTTGGTCTTTTGTAAATAATAGAAGAGGTACTTCTGACATCTCGGGAGATATGGAATATAATGGAGCCTGTATACAAGACCAGTCTAATATTGTTAATGTTTTTGCAGATTTTTTTGTAAAGCCATTTTCTAATAATAAAGTGCCAGCCTGTGAAAGTAAAAGAGTCATTAGAACCAACAGTACTTTACTAATAGATTCAGTTAGTGACCAACAAGTAATACAAGCACTAAAACAATGAAACCTAAATTTACCACAGGACCGGATGGCATTCCAGCCTTCTTTGTAAAAGATTGCGCTTATGTACTTGCTAATCCTCTCTGGTGTTTTGTTCAATCTTGCAATTAAATCTAATACTTATCCATCCTGTTGGAAAAGAGCCAAAGTATGTCCTGTTTTTAAAAACGGTAAAAAAAAATGAAATGACTGATTTTCGGCCCATTACAATTATATACAACTTTTCAAAGTGCTTTGATATTGTTTTATATAAACCATTATATAACCATGTATAAAAGGTGCCTTATCTCCTCAACGACATGGTTTCATGAAAGGTCGTTCACCTGTAACAAATCTAATGTGTATAACTCAGTATTTTGCCACAACCATTGATTTACACCTTCAAACAGATGTCAAATATACTGACTTCTCCAAAGCATTCGACAGACTTGATCATAAAAACCTACTGTTCAAATTGAACCACTACGGTATCTCCAACACCTTAATTGATTTTTTTAAATCCTACCTATCTGGTAGGTGTCAATATGTTTCTTATCGTGGTCACAAGTCTGTCGAATACATTAGTCCTTCTGGTGTCCCTCAGGGGTCCGTATTGGGTCCTCTCTTCTTTAATATTTTTGACAATGACATTATGGATGACTTGGATGTCCCCTATCTGATGTATGCGGATGACTTGAAGATCTTTTCAAGTATTACGTGTACTGAAGATTGCCTAATATTACAGTCAAATTTATCGAAAACATATGAGTGCTCCACTAATAACAATTTAAACTTGAATATACAGAACTGTTGTGTCATGACATTCACCACAAAAACCGCGAAAACATTATATAATTATAATATAAATGAGCAAATTTTAAACAGGGAAACAATCTAACGTTTACCGATCATATACATTTAAACATAAGTACCCTCCTTGGTTTAACTCGGATATCATAAAAAACATAAAAACTAAGATAAAGTTTTTCAATAAGTATAAAAAGACAAAGAGAGATTTCTTTCTCCAAGAATATAAACGAGTGCGAGCATTAATTAAGAGTCAAATAAATACTGCTTATTTTAACTAATATCTGAAAATCCCCGATATTTTTGGTCTTATGTACAATCTAGAATGGGGAACTCAAGGATACCAGGGGAAGTCTCATATAACAATCAGTACTATAATACACAGTCTGATATTGTAAATGCTTTTTCTGAGTTTTTTAGTAGTGTCTTTTTGCAATCGGGTGATGACGTGTTGAATTATTCTTCTATTTCTTGCTGCAATAACATTGTTTTAGATGCATTTACAGAAACTGAGGTATTTGTTGCTATTAAGAATTTAAAAAACAAAATGACGTCTGGGGCTGATAATATTCCTTCCTTTATTGTGAAGGATTGTGCTGCAATTTTAGCCCGCCCCTTATGTAGACTATTTAATCTAGCTTTAAAAACTAGAACATTTCCAAATCGCTGGAAGGAGGCCAGAGTTTGTCCTGTATTTAAAAATGGAGACAAGTCTAAAGTTGAAAACTATAGACCGATATCAATTATTTCTAATTTTTCCAAGGTCTTCGAAATGGTTCTGTATAATCGTATCTATCTTTCTGTCCATAACCTAATTTCTCCATACCAGCATGGATTTGTTAATGATAGGTCAACTGTTACCAATTTAGCTGTCTTTGCTGAATATGTCACCCAAGTTTTAGATAATAGAGGACAGGTAGATGTGCTGTATACAAACTTTTCGAAGGCTTTTGATAGGATAGATCACAAGGTTTTACTTTATAAACTTGCAAACTTTGGTTTTTCTAACGATTTTATAGATTTTATTAAGTCCTACTTATACAAGAGAATGCAATATGTTAGTTACAATGGTTTTGATTCTAACTCTTATGTAGCTACTTCTGGAGTACCTCAGGGTTCTACACTTGGTCCGTTACTGTTTGTTTTGATCATTAATGATATAAGTGAAGTAATTAGCTGTCGTAAGTTATTGTATGCAGATGATTTAAAAATATTTTCATCCGTAACTAGTCTTGAAGATTGTAATAATTTGCAGAGAGAACTTGACAATATACAATCCTGGTGTGTTGAAAATAGATTGCATCTTAACCCAGCCAAATGCAAAATCTTGAGTTTTTCCAGAAAGTTGTCTGTCCATAAATTTAATTATAGTATTGATAACATTGTATTATCCCGGTGTGAGTCTTGCAAGGATTTGGGTGTATTGTTTGACGCAAAATTTTTTTTACTGATCATGTAGTCCTTAAAACAAATGAAGCGTTAAAATTTTATGGATTTATATTAAGAAACTGTAAGCAATTCACAGACATAAATGCTATTAAAACTTTGTATTTTGCGTATGTACGTTCTAGATTGGAGTAGTAGTAGTAGAGTAGTGCTTGTTTGGTATCCTTTTTATAATATACAAAAGACTCTTGTTGAACGTGTTCAGAGGAAGTTTTTGAAGTATCTGGTATTTAAAGATGTTGGTGTTTACCCTGAGAGGGGTATAAGTTACAGTGTGTTAACTAGTCGATTTCATATTACCAGCTTAGAGACCAGAAGAATTTGTATTTCAGTATCTTTTTTATATAAAATTTTACACAATCTTATTGACTGCTCTGAATTACTTTCTGCTATAAATTTTTATGTGCCGAGACTAAATTCAAGAAATACTGTTACCTTTAGATGTAATCCGGCTAGATCTAACATTTTACTGAGATCACCGGTGCACGTCATGTGTGGCAACTTTGATAGATTACAGCAACCATGTGACATTTTCTATTGTTCATTAAATAGCCTTACGAATTTAGTCGTTGAAGAGTATGGTAATTAGCTTTTAGTTGTATTTATCTTTATAATTTTAATATTAAATGTACTCACTATCATTTATTACAGTAGAATATTTGTATGCATTCAGATATATTTATATTTTTTGTCTATTTATATATTGTATTCATTGTTTTGTTTATAAATTGCCCTGTAAATGGATTTCTGTTGGGCATTAAAGCATGATTATTATTATTATTAGTATGCGTGTCTTATTTGGAATCCCTATTACAATGTACATATTAACAATATAGAACTTGTACAACGCAAATTCTTAAAATTTTTGTCATTTAAATTGGATAATGTTTATCCATGTGTTGGTTTTCCTCATTGTGATCTCCTTAAAAGATTTTCTCTAACATCACTGAAGGATCGAAGAGACGAATTCTCACTTTCTTTTCTTCATAAACTATGTCAGGGTGTTATAGACAGCTGTGATTTGATTAGTTACTTATATTTTCATGTTCCTCGTGCAACATCCAGGTGATCAGTGTTTTTGTTTATCAACTTCTCGTACGAATATTCTCAAATACTCTCCTATATACAAAATGTGCAGTTACACTAATAACCATCAAGAGTCTTTGGACCTATTTGCAAACGTGTCAACTAATAATCATTGAGTGAACATGCATTATATTCATGATGATTTAGGTTAAGTATGTTGTATACATCTTTTTTTGTTTTGTATTATGTTATTTAGTTATTAAATGTATTGTGTTTTTCTGTTTTTACCCATCCTGTAAATGGAATTTTTTGTTGGGTGGTGTATAAAAAAAATTTTTTAAAAAATACAAAATAAAAACTATTCAAATCCAAAGTTTCAAAACTATTGGCTGAAAGCCATTTTCCATAAGGAACCTGTGGGGTCCTTTAGTACAACTTATTATAAAAACTGTTCAAAATGACCACAGTTATTTCTACAACAAAGGTTAATTCGGCGAACAAAGTTAAAGAACACACTTTGCAGTTCTTAAGGGACATTTTTTAAAACATTTAGTGCATTTTGGATATATCTCCATAACTCAGTTCAGTGTTGGATGTAGAATTACGCACTGTTGTTTTCAGAGTGCCCCAAAGATAATAGTCGCAGTGTTAAATCTGGTGAATGTACAGGCCAGTTAACAAGAAGTTATCCCTTCTACCAATCCATCGACGAGGGAATCTTTCGCTCCACCACATTACAGTGAAATGTGGTGGAGCGCTATCATGCATAAGCCATATGTTAGCTTTGGGTAATAACGGTTCATCTTCCAATAACTCAGGCTTTGCAAAAATTATAAATAAAATTCCCCATACAGTCTATTGGGTAGAATAACAGGACCAATAATAATGCTATTCCAAATAAGATGAAACTGAAATTACAGTCAATCTACAAAATCAGAGCCTACTAGAACTTTGTTAAGTATTGTAATATGGATGGCAAGATAATGTATACATTTAAAAAATATTTTTTCGTACCCAAATCGCTCATTTAATCAAAATTTTATGAGGCGCAAAAACTTCCAAATGGTATCACCTCTCAAATAAAAAAATAGTTGTCGTTATTGCCTGAAAGAAGAAAAAGTTATGAACGGATATCATCATCATACATCAATTTTCTAGAAGCTATAAGTTTTAAAAAACACTC
The DNA here is from genome assembly GCF_000390285.2 of Anoplophora glabripennis. Classification (NCBI taxonomy): domain Eukaryota; kingdom Metazoa; phylum Arthropoda; class Insecta; order Coleoptera; family Cerambycidae; genus Anoplophora; species Anoplophora glabripennis. The sequence continues at coordinate 18,244 of NW_019418256.1, read as the reverse complement.
TGTAGAACACCAAAATGTGTACATTGAAAGCAAAAGTCCACACCCCAAAAATAATCAAAATCGAATAATACGTATTCGAATTACTTACAAAATTCAAAAAAATTTAACGAACTTTGAGGTCATCTAGTGGTCAAACGCAGCGATTTTGGATATAGGTGAATTAGCCTGAATCTGCCTATTTTGAGTCCACGAATCTGTAGTCTTCTGTTGTACACGTTATTCTGAGACACCCTGTCTATACAGGCTGTCTACTATAAGAGGGTCATTCCTATGTATCTCGCTTAATACCCGATGCATGTCATAAAATCTTTATGTGTTGTAAAAACAAATTTGAGATCCATGGCAAATTTTATGAAAAATCATAAAAAAAACGGAAAAGTACCGAAAGTTTAGGGCCGTCCAACTTTTTTATTTTAAGAGATAGAAAAAACTTATTTTAATACAATTTCATGGCAAAATTGATATCTTTCACCTAGTGTAAACAAATTTTTGAAGTATCGTATGTAATTTGCTGCGCCCTCTTCGCGGTCAAAAAAAAAATTGTCATCAAAGCAGACTGTGGGTTGTTTTTTCCTCTTTCATGCGATGTACTACATGTTGCCTTTATCTTTAATATTTTTTACATTTTTATAATTTTGGTATCAAAAATGTAGATTAATGTATAGAAATTGTTTTAAACAGGTTAACTACAAAAAGTTTTATGAATATAATGTACTTTTTGAAGCAAAGAATCTGCAATATCTAGCACTCATTAGTTTACCATCATAGAAGTAAAGTCCTATGCTTTTGGCATCAAGAATTCTAACCCAAACGTTTACTGAAAACCTTTGTTGAAATCCAGTTTATCCGTGCCAATGTAAATTACCATTAGTCCGTTTGAAGTAAATGTTCCTATTAAAAAATCCATTGTTATAAAAATTAGGCACATCTGACCAGAAAATTCTTCTGCATATAAAAGAATTTTCCCTCTTTCTTTCTTGTCACCACCTACAGAACCCAAATCTCCTCGGTTTATCTTCCTCCCTCAAGCTCAAGAGGTGCACTTTTTTCACCTTATAACATTTGAAAGGAACCATTTTTTCGTAATATCCTTCTTGCACTATCCTGCTCTAAATTGTAGTTCACTTCAATCTCTCATTATTTCTATTTACATAATTTAAAAGTATTTTAAGAGCTGATTTTATTAGCGAAGGTTTTCGACATTCCGCAAGTGCTTGAGAATTGAAATTTTGCATTGATAGTACAATACAAACATATTACACTTCTCAATGAAAATATCATTATTATTCAAAATTTTTGTTTTTCAAGTCACAGTAAACTGTAACAATTTCCAAACCAACATTTATGTATAAACTATAACAATTAACAATAAAAACAACTTGTTAAATAATGATATTACTGGGATAACACATCTGTTTTCATAACGTGCTACATTTAGCGTAAGCTACTTTGCTGTGCAAGAACAATGTTGAAGGCTCAGTTTTCTCAAAGTAAAAAACCAATATTATAATAATGTGTGTATTTTGCTTAAGCGAAGTGCATTCATTATATTTATTAAATTTTTTATAGTTGACACGTGTCTACAACAATTTCCACGTTAACACAAAAATGTTTAAGTACATTTTTTATACCAAAATTATAAAAAATGTAATAAATATAAAAGATACAGGCAATATATAGTATATGGCATGAAAGAGGAAAGAAAGAAATTTTTTGTAGCCACAGCCTGCTTCAATGACGATTTTTTTTGCTCGCGTAGAGGGCGCAGCAAATTACATACGATATTTTAAAAATCTGTTTGCACTAGGTGAAAGATATCAATTTTGCCATGAAATTTTATTAAAATAAGTTTTCTCTATCTCTTAAAATAAAAAACTTAGACGGCCCTAAACTTCCGGTACATATCCGGTTTTTTTATGATTCCTCATAAAGTTGGCCATGGATGTCAAATTTGTTTTTATGAGCATAAACGCCTAAAAAAATGTAACAAAAAACATATAAAGATATTTGTCGCGCGTCGTATATTAAGCGATATTCATAGGAGTGGCCCTCTTATAGTAGACAGCCTGTATGTCGAGGTATCGGTATGGTGTTGACTTCAGCAAGTTGTTTATAAAATCGTTGCCATGATGTATGCAATTCAACTGGGGCATCATGCATCGAATCGTTTCCAGCCGTTTTTCTCTGGGAACTACTAACCGCCATCGATCTGCAGGAAGACCAAGGTTTGCGTATTTAGGACGCACATACTTATACAATCGAGAATCATCACCAGTTCGCCACAGAGAATAACGGTAAGGTTCACGTCGGACACATTCTAACATTTTGAGGTACCATTTGTCGGTTGTTTCCACATTGTTTACCTCTGATGAACCCATTTGTAAAACATTGATATCTGGAACGGCACGAGAGAGAAAATCTGGAACATCATGTTCCGAGCCCTTACGATGAATAACCTCGAAATCAAATGGTTGCAACCGCAACGCCCAACAAGCTAAACGCCCTTGGGGATCTTTCAACCGATGTAACCACAACAAGGAATGGCAATCAGTGATTACCTTGAAATGAAAACCCTCCAAATAATGTCGCAATTTTTCCAAACACCAAATAACAGAAATCAGTTCTCTTTCCACCGCACTATATTTCTTTTCTTGACTAGTCAAATAACGAGACAAATACGATATGACCTTTTCACCATCCTCGAAGTGTTGAGTTAACACTCTACCAATTCCATAGACTGAAGCGTCGGTATGAGCGTGAAAGGTCCGTTTAAAATCGGGACAAGTCAGAATAGGGGACGTAACCAAAGATTCTTGAAAAGTTGGAAAGGATTTTTCACATTCGGGAGTCCAACACCATTTGACGTTTTTCTTGGTGAGATGACATAAACGAGCAACAATGGTTGAGAAGTTAGGGACGAACCTGCGGTAATAAGAGGTAGTACCTAAGAAACGACTTCTCTAACCTTTTCGGGATTTGGACGTAATCCTAATTCATCCACAACATAACCTAAATACTGGAGTTCGGGACGGCAGAACTGACACTTTTCAAAATTAACCACTAGACCTGCAGTATGTAAAAGAGAGAAAACATTATCCATCAATCATTTAAGATGGGAATCGAAATCCTGAGAAATAATTATAACATCGTCTAAGTAAACCATAACGGAAGAAGATTTCAAATCAACACCACGCAAAATTGAATCTATAAGACGTTGCCAGGTCGCTGGTGCGTTAGTCAAACCAAACGGCATAACCTTGAAGCGATAAAATCCATTCGGAACCGTAAATGCAGTATAATCTCTAGATGATTCAGCGACAGGGACCTGGAAATATGCACTACGAATATCTAGGCTACTGAGATATTTACAATCTCGTAATCTATCCAAAATAGAGGTAATCAGAGGAAATGGATAAGCATCTTTACGAGTTACAGCATTAAGCTGTCTATAGTCTACACAGAAACGATTAGTATCATCTTTCTTCTTTACTAGACAAACTGGTGAAGACAATGAACTTTTACAAGGTTCTATAATATCATCCTCTAGCAATTTCTTAATCTCATCGTCTATAACTTGTTGCTTAGCTGGAGAAACAGCCTAATATCGTTGCTTAATAGGCTTGCTACCAGGAATAAGTTCAGTCTCGTGTTGCACGAGATGAGTTCGATCTTTTGAAGTGACCATTAACTGTTTGTTCTTTGCAATCAGTGCATCAAGAGCTTCCTTCTGTGAAGGGCTTAACGAAGAACTACTCTGAACACTATTTATTCTAACCATCGGATAAAATTCTGAAAATGCCAAACTCTCTGTTTAAGATTGAGAATAATATCCTTAGATAACCAAAAATCTACACCTATAATAAGCCGATGAGGTAATTCGGGGATTACCAAGATATCTATGATTCGAGTCTTATCCATTAAACAAATAGGGGTCGAAATGTAACCTAAACTCACTAAAGTCTCCCCGTTAGCAACAGTACAAGTAATCTCAGTAGGTTTCAGGACTAAGCCAAGACGTCTCAAAATTTCATAACCAGAACTGCCTACTAAAGTTCTAGAAGCACCAGAATCTAACAAACCGACCAAGGGACAACCCACGACCTACTAACGCCTTCCGTTATCGTTTCCCGTAGGAGTACAATTAGGACACATTCTAACCGTAACACCTACTTTACCACATTTAAAACAGAAAACTCTGCGAGCTGCAGAACAGTTTCGGAATCCGTGGCCTCATTCAATTCTGTGTTACTCGACATAGATCCAGAATCATGAGTACCGACAAATACAAAATCAGGTTGAACGTAAGAGTTCCTTTTCCTATCAGGTGGACGATAGTTGTCGGCTCTATACTTTTTCTTCTCCAACTTGAGACATTCAGCCTCAAGTTCAGACAACGAATTGATGACAGGAAGTTGCATAGTATAAAATGGAGCTATATTTTTTGTAATCAGTCTTAATTGCACATCTTCTGGAACATAACGACGAAACATTGAAAGCATACAAGAAAAATAGTCAATGAAACTTTCAGAAGGATCCTGAGTACGAGACAAAATTTCATCAAATAGTCGATCTTTATAATCAGGAGATTCATAATATCTAACCAATAAGAGACGTAACTCATCCCAACTAGAAATTCGATACCGGTTTGAACGAAACCAGAGGAGAGCTTTACCCTCAAAAAGATCTATAGCAAATTCAAAAAGTTGTTGTACACTAACATTCCGAGCTACTCTAAGCTCTTGAACTTTTTCTAGAAAATTATGAACAGACTAGGATCACCAGAAAATTTTAAATTCCATTTTTGAACAGGCTGAAAAGAAGAAGAAGCAGGTAAACGGGTAGAATTAAGCACCGATGCAGCAGCATCATCATCGATACTTTCATCATCAGATCCATTAACTGATTAAACCCTAAACCTACAGAAGCACTTGGTGGCGTTAAAAAAATATCAAGAGAATCTAATAATGCTAAACAAACAACAAATAAGCAGAACGTTGTTGACTTTGATCCGGGGTCAACGAACTAGTGGGCATTATATCAATACGATGCAGAATATGGTGTAATCTACTTCTAATTACTTCTGGACTCTGCTTAAGAGCACCGGAAAAGAACTTACTTAACAATGTCTGTAGCTCTTGATTTTTACTACGAATTATCTTTAATTCATCATCTACATTTAGACTATACTCAGGGTAATTTAATAACGTATTTTCTTTTTCTAATTTCAACAAAGGTCTCAAACAAGTACGTAGTTCATCTACAGTTTTCGTATCATCACAAGTGACTCCGCGTACAGTTAATTCAAAAATTAATTCATCTTTCTTTAATCGGTTAATGTCCATCTTAGATGTCATAATGCAGTATACAAACAAGAAAAACTATTTTACTACTGCGCTAAATGAACTATTTAATTTAAAATACTAACTGACTATCAAGAGTGCCAAAATATAAACACCCTGTATACTACAGGTTAGAAAAAGTTTCGTGCGTGACTCTACAACTAATGTAACTAAGATAAACGTAAAACAGGAATCACTCCCCGAATAACAATAAGCGAAGCGAGCTCTGACTTGGGTATAGCGTTTACCAAACAGTACCATACAATAAACAATCTAAAATATCAAACATATGCAAAATCATACTAAAACCGAACTATATCAATACTAAAATAACGCCAATAAATACTTAAAATTCAAAAAGAAACCGAAGTATAGTAGTAATTAAATATTTTCAAAACGCAAGAAGAAAAAACAAATTAGTATATATTGCTCATAAGAAAGGAATACTCATGATTTCAATTGGGCGCCATTCTGCTACCACACCCTCTGACCGACGTATGAGTTATAACGCTGAGCAATAGTAGGTAGCAAAAAAACTCAGTTCGGTCGGCCCAACCGGCCTAGTGCGGATTAACCCCAAGTTGGTAAACAAAAATCCTCAGGGTCGTTAATTTGCCCAGGGAAAGTCTAACTGTGACAGGAAACAAAGGAGACACAAATAAGAGCTGAGAGTTAGTTTAGACGTATTCCTCCCTTAGCCTAAGGCGCAATAAAACTCCGATCTTTTAATAATACTATATTCACTGGGTTGTTGGTGGTAAAATTTCACAATTACAGAGAGAGAGACGGCTGAAGGCCGCTGCAGTATGGTCTATAATAATTATAAACGAAGTGACGCTCCACTTATGAGAGTGCATCCTTCCCCAGTTGTAGCTACAAGTGGTTGACAATAAATGAGCGACTACATATGTCAACTTATGCCTAAACAGATTCACACAAAATATATGAACAATAAAGAATGTACGTGGACGTGAGGACAACCCACTATAACACACAGGTCGTGCCTGAGTGGTAAAGCTAATAATGTACAACCGGTATATTTCCCGAACAAACTTACAACGCAAGTTGTCAAAAGAATCGGTTACTGGACACTCTAAATACTACTAAACACAACTAATTACTATACTTATCAGTTAAACTGAATGGTTGTCACGGTATCTACTGTGCAGTGGTAAAGTTCCAACGGAGGCCTCAATAGTTGACGAAGGCAAGAAGCCCTAGAGGTCCGTCCGACCAAGCTGAGAGGGATAGTGTAGCCCAAATGGATGATAGCTGATCTTCTAGCTCCGAAATAATCCTCACCAAGACGAAAAACAACTGGCACGCTACTGGATAAGAGGCAATCACATGTGTGTCTAGAGAAAGACAAGGAAGTTCGCAGGACGAAGATAACTTCACTTTGGAGGGGAAGAAAAAAAACCCTGTATAGATATACGATTGTAATAGCTATACAGTACGAGTAAGCATGCAAAATGAGTATAAAATGGCGAAAATCTTTACCTTTTTACTAAGTAATTTCTTTAAATGCCGAAGCGGACAGGCTTTCGGTCAAAATGCAGTTAATCCACTGCCAGGACAAACAATCCACACAACGTCAGGCAAAGAGGGCGGCATTCAACACTGGCTGGAACGTGGCCATCTACATAACCTCGCTGTTGTATAAAAGAAACCCAGAAACGGGAAATAATTCTCCACAAAACACCAAAATTCTATTTACAGAACAATCCACAAAATTGGAGAATCACTTTCTTCAACGCAGGTGATAAATCTCTCAAAGGATATTTAAAATAAAACTAAATTTCACCACACGTTTAAAAACACAACAATTTCAAATCCACGTTCCCAAAATCGAATGACTTTTGACAGTCTATCGATAATCTCTACGAAATAAGACCTGCAGCCAGTGAAGCACCTGATAGTGTAGCTGGTTGCATACTAACAACCGCGTTAGTCGTGAATTTAATTAACAGTTTATGGGGGCAAAATAAAACTGTGACAAAGTAAATTGAAAGTATCATAGAATTGTGTCCATTTGTCATATTGACCGTGAAATTCAGGTAAATTAACTTGTAGTAACTTTACATTAAAACACGTATTAGGATCCGACGAACTGTTCGCAGTTGGCGTGGCTGCGCGAGAATTAGGGTTCTCGTCTTTGTTTTCGGTATGTGATCGGTGATGCTCTAATATTTCGTTACTGCGTGTTATTAACTCGAAATATGTGTTTTCAAAAGTCTCGTGTACTAAATTATTCTCTTCTGCATGCTCATTGTTTTCCTCAAGGAATTCAATTTCTGTCTGAATGTTGTCAAATTTTGCGAAAATAGACGAAACCGCATCAAGACGTGCCTTTAATCGCAAGACAGATGCTAACGATTCGACAAAACTGTCTAAAAACGTATTGAATCTAGTCAGCTGGTCCTTTAAAGCACCTCGTCGAGTTAGTTTTTTCAATTCAGCCATAACTTAACTGTAAACTTGAACTGATGTCACCTAAACTATACTATAATGACGAGTGAATAGACACTGTGTGTGTGTGTGTGTGCGTGGGCGCGCGCGCGCGTGTGGGTGCGTGCGTGCGCGTGTGCGCGTGTGCGCGTGTGGGTACATGCGTGCGCGCATGTGCGTGTGTATGTTTTTGAGTTACCAAAGAACACCACGCACGTATCGAGTTTTTTAGTTAATAAGTCGATATGGGCTGACCACGTAAGATTCCTATCTACAATAATCCCAATCCCAAGAAACTTTGTGTAATCAGTTGACTATATGTTAGAATTATTAAAAGTTAGGTTTAATTCTTTATTTGCTCCATGATTCTGGAAGTATATGCAATTTGTTTTCTCAATATTAAGTATCAGGCCATTAATGCTACACCAATTTAGATAACGTTTGAATATAATCTCGGAAGATAAAACCAACTCCTCGAAGGTATGTCCCGAGACCAACAAAGAATATATATCCCCTTTAGGTTTCAAATTTTATTTTGAAATAAAATTTAATTAGTAAATATTGATATTTTTTTACAGGATACAACTTATGGGTTCTAATGATTACTGCTGCAAAAGCAGACAAAAAAGGAGTACCAAACGTGAAATTAATTGGAAATATGCATGGCAATGAAGCTGTGGGACGAGAAATTCTTTTACATTTTATACAGGCAAGTACTTTCAAGGAATATTTTCAGATATTTTCACTATTTTTAATAAATATTGAAACGGTGAGTGAAGTTATGTTTTATATGAAAGCAGGATAACGTTATTCTCTTATTTATAATTCGTAGTCATGACCAGAAAGTGAACCAGCTAATTGGTTGAACAAATGTTATTCGTCATAGTCCAATCAATAATAATAATAATAATGATAATGATGATGATGATGATGATGATGATGATGATGATGATGATGATGATGATGATGATGATGATGATGATGATGATGATGATGATGATGATGATGATGATGATGATGATGATGATGATGATGATGATGATGATGATGATGATGATGATGATGATGATGATGATGATGATGATGATGATGATGATGATGATGATGATGATGATGATGATGATGATGATGATGATGATGATGATGATGATGATGATGATGATGATGATGATGATGATGATGATGATGATGATGATGATGATGATGATGATGATGATGATGATGATGATGATGATGATGATGATGATGATGATGATGATGATGATGATGATGATGATGATGATGATGATGATGATGATGATGATGATGATGATGATGATGATGATGATGATGATGATGATGATGATGATGATGATGATGATGATGATGATGATGATGATGATGATGATGATGATGATGATGATGATGATGATGATGATGATGATGATGATGATGATGATGATGATGATGATGATGATGATGATGATGATGATGATGATGATGATGATGATGATGATGATGATGATGATGATGATGATGATGATGATGATGATGATGATGATGATGATGATGATGATGATGATGATGATGATGATGATGATGATGATGATGATGATGATGATGATGATGATGATGATGATGATGATGATGATGATGATGATGATGATGATGATGATGATGATGATGATGATGATGATGATGATGATGATGATGATGATGATGATGATGATGATGATGATGATGATGATGATGATGATGATGATGATGATGATGATGATGATGATGATGATGATGATGATGATGATGATGATGATGATGATGATGATGATGATGATGATGATGATGATGATGATGATGATGATGATGATGATGATGATGATGATGATGATGATGATGATGATGATGATGATGATGATGATGATGATGATGATGATGATGATGATGATGATGATGATGATGATGATGATGATGATGATGATGATGATGATGATGATGATGATGATGATGATGATGATGATGATGATGATGATGATGATGATGATGATGATGATGATGATGATGATGATGATGATGATGATGATGATGATGATGATGATGATGATGATGATGATGATGATGATGATGATGATGATGATGATGATGATGATGATGATGATGATGATGATGATGATGATGATGATGATGATGATGATGATGATGATGATGATGATGATGATGATGATGATGATGATGATGATGATGATGATGATGATGATGATGATGATGATGATGATGATGATGATGATGATGATGATGATGATGATGATGATGATGATGATGATGATGATGATGATGATGATGATGATGATGATGATGATGATGATGATGATGATGATGATGATGATGATGATGATGATGATGATGATGATGATGATGATGATGATGATGATGATGATGATGATGATGATGATGATGATGATGATGATGATGATGATGATGATGATGATGATGATGATGATGATGATGATGATGATGATGATGATGATGATGATGATGATGATGATGATGATGATGATGATGATGATGATGATGATGATGATGATGATGATGATGATGATGATGATGATGATGATGATGATGATGATGATGATGATGATGATGATGATGATGATGATGATGATGATGATGATGATGATGATGATGATGATGATGATGATGATGATGATGATGATGATGATGATGATGATGATGATGATGATGATGATGATGATGATGATGATGATGATGATGATGATGATGATGATGATGATGATGATGATGATGATGATGATGATGATGATGATGATGATGATGATGATGATGATGATGATGATGATGATGATGATGATGATGATGATGATGATGATGATGATGATGATGATGATGATGATGATGATGATGATGATGATGATGATGATGATGATGATGATGATGATGATGATGATGATGATGATGATGATGATGATGATGATGATGATGATGATGATGATGATGATGATGATGATGATGATGATGATGATGATGATGATGATGATGATGATGATGATGATGATGATGATGATGATGATGATGATGATGATGATGATGATGATGATGATGATGATGATGATGATGATGATGATGATGATGATGATGATGATGATGATGATGATGATGATGATGATGATGATGATGATGATGATGATGATGATGATGATGATGATGATGATGATGATGATGATGATGATGATGATGATGATGATGATGATGATGATGATGATGATGATGATGATGATGATGATGATGATGATGATGATGATGATGNTGAAAAAAGATGATGAGCCATATTTTAAATACGTATCTGAGCCCGTATTACAGAAGAGCAATAACGCCTATACTGGGATGTAGCTATAGTTACAGATAGACCAATTGCCAACAACAGACTAGATCATGATAGCTATATGTTTTTGGGGACGCTGTAAACGAATTTGCTGTCCGTTTGATCCGATTAGCTTTGGTTGAAGGTCAGTGCAAGGTCAGATGTAGGGAATCAATTGCCAAAAATTTAAACCAATATATTTATACGTTTTTGGTGTCGGTGAATCTGAATCTGGTGTCCGTTTGATCCGATCAGGTCTGCGTTAAGATCATTGACACTCGTTCAACCAAATCATTGGGTAACAATTCTTGCACTTTTTGGATATGATATGGGTGTAGTAGATTATGTATGATCACTATGTGCACAGAAGTTTACAATATACCAGTATACCGAGATAGTACTTCTAGTATTAATATGTGGGGCATCTTCAATTGTATTCAAAATAAGTTCTTCGTCTTGTGCCCTGATTGCAATAGCACGTTCTCGAGTGTTACCGAAAAACTTGCCTGTTTCTCGAGTCCGTCTTTCAACATTTAAAAATAACAGTTACAATACGTTTTATTAGTTAGGTATTCGTGTTTTTGTTGAAAACGACAAAGTTTTTTGAAAACTAACAAGAGTAAGAAAAGTTTGAGAATTAAATTCTCCATAAAATATTACAACATTTTTTTTGTCCGCCAACGGGTTAAAAAATTCACATTTTAATGGTGCATCATCCCTTACCATCCCTTTGAAATGATTCAATTCAACTCTACTTACTGTCGATTATCAAATTTGGTCGTGTACCAAATTTGATTTTTTTCGAAATTTGAAATCCCACTTTACTATAATTTCTCAGGGTGCGGATTAGTATGAAGATATTTTGGGTTCCCCTACATGCCATTGCTCTGTGTCGGTTCTTAAGGGGAAAACCGTATACAGATTTTAATAGACAAATTTCGGGAAAGTACTAAACAGCAAAAATTAACTTTGCTCTATGAATATAGGCACAAAAAGCCACCGTTTATGAGAAACAGGGCGTTGAAATTAACAAAAATAAAACATTTTTTTTAAATATCTGGAAAATCACTTCATCAAATTGTAACGTTCAATTACCGGTTAGCGATAGAGGCACAAAAAAATTAATAAATTAAGTAAATATGGTCACCACTGTATATGCGACTCTTAACACTTTGTGAGAATTAAAGGCGGTAATACTGGTTGCATATCTAGATAGATTTTATTTAGTTGAAAATGTTTACATACAGAAAAATAAACATAAATCATGTAAAAATATGGACAAATATGCGTGCGTATGAGAAAATATTTATAAGTATTAATTTATCGCCTCCTATATTTCCGAAATCTTCCTTAAACTCTTTAAATTCCTGAAAAAACAAAGATAAGATATCTAGTGATAGTAAACAAATAATACGTTAAATAATTAAATCAGTAATCGTCTTTTTGTTCTTTGTGCATAATTTTAGTAATGCAGAGTACCTGATTCTTATTTATTTAAAAATATTATTGTTAAAAATGATAGGCATGTAGAACGTTGGCTGGATAGAATACAAAAAATGATAAAGCTTATTGCTCGAGTTCGGCGAGCGTATGAGGAAGAGATATATAGCGATTAGCGTGCGGGAATTCCGACGAATATTACACATATTAGATTGTGTTGTGTTAAGGCCTCAGAAAAACGGGTGAGTGTTTCATTATTTGAAAAATGCATAATTTGATAATTATTTGTTACCCGCAATTGTATTTGGAACGTTTTGCTTAGACGATTTGGTTTTTGTAGGTCTTAAGATATACGTACGAAACTGTTAATAAGAGTTTCTATCCAACGTTGTAAACAGGCGTTTCTCGAAATTCCTCCCTGATACTGTTGCTAATGCTATTGCTGTTGATGTTGAGCAATAAATGAGTCTGAAAAATTAAAGAAGAAAATTATGTCGCATAGATAGCGGAGTCTTTTGACTGTCCTATACTTATCTGACCCGATACCTATAGAAAGAGTACCCGTGTAGCCGCTGTATTTTACGTGAGCCGAAGGTACTTGGTGAGCTGTCTTGATTACGTGATCCTGAGGCTGTGAGTACGTTTCCATTTGTTATAACATTTTGCTGTCTTGTGCAAACCCCAAAGAAGTAGTGGAGACCTGTTATCGTCGACCATTTTGCCTTGAAACTTTTAATTTTCTCTACTGCAAGTTCTATAATTTTTTAACAATCTATTTCCCACAAATATTTATTAGAGAACAAATATATGAACAATTTATTTACCTAATTGTAATAATATTTATTGGTCTGAGACGGTAATTAATATATACCATTTTGGCTTTTGCTGTCCATAAAATCATACTACGAATAATAGATAATTAGTATATTTTGTAAACCGAATACCAGCTGTTATCTGGGGGTTTGATATATTGTTATGTTTTTCATATTCATTTTAAGTTGCATATACACCAATGTAAGATAAATATTTACCTGGTATATAACGTCTTACCTGCACGAAGATTATTTCTCTACCGTGTAATTGGTACCTAAATAATACCCACTCATTTGTTAATAATTAAATACGTTAAATAATGTTCATCTATTGTGTTACATACTAGTAGTATTTAAGTAATTTTAAGTACTTATTTAATTAATCATTTTCGCAAAATCATTACCTGATTAATCTAAGTCATAGAATTTTATACATTTTAGCCTACATTAAAGTTTGCATTTTAAGATCAAAATTTTGTGTAAGTCTTACGCTCCTTTTCTCTTTTGTCGACTTGTTTCGGCTGGCGCCCAGGCATAGCTTATTTGTATTTTTCTGTAATCAGGACATATACTTCTCACCCACTGCCTTGCTCTCCGACAAAAATTAGTTGCCGCGCAGTGTGTTAAGAGCAATTAAACACTCTGTTGCCTGAATTTCAAACAGATACAGCTGGTTATCATTCAGTTATTAGATTGACATACTTAAGAACCAACTAATTAGGTTATAAAATTTATTCAAATTTGGTACACATTTTTTTTTAATAATTCTCCTAGTTCTGTATGCATACAGTCCAAATACAAAAACCAGTGGCCGAGAAACAAGGATGTCGTTTCCCTATTTAAAGTAAAACTTCTACGCCACTGAATTAATTGGTAATGGAAATACATTTTATAACAATCTGAAACAATTCGGATGGAAAAACTTTCTTTTATTTTTGTCGAAAAGTGAATGGCTTACGAGTAATGAAACATATTACCCAAGTAAATATCTTGCACTTAGACTAAATTCCGATCTGATTTTAATTATTTTGGACAATAACCTCTTCCAGTTAATGAAGGACATAACTTCGGACCAACGAATTGGGACCTGGTTTTAAATGGAAGGTAGTTCGTGAATGGCTGACAAACAACCACCAAACCAGATGGATTGGTCGGAATGACCATACCTTAGCTACCTAGATCACCTGATCTAAATATTTTAGATTATTTCATTTAGGGGTAACCTAGAAAAATTATGTTCGTGCCGTTCCTATAGCAAATAGAAACCAGCTAGTGCAAAGGCTAAATGAGGCCTGCACTAATTTGAAGCAAAATCTAGTTTTAATCAGAGCTGCTGTAAATTCTATAACCAAAAGATGCCAAAAGTGCATTGAGTTTGGAAATGGACACTTGACTTAATTTATTTGTTTTTCATTTAACTTTACTTGTTGTCCGTCTTACTTGAAAGTTGAGCTCGACATGATATGATAGCGAAAAATGTGTATCTTTGGACAAATTTGATGAAGCGGTTTTTCAGTTATTTAATAAAATTGTTATATTGTTACGGTTTTTAAAAATATTAATATATAAACATTTACAAATAATTAAATTATGCCTTTATAATTACTTATTAATTATTTTATCAATTGCAATATATTCAATTCATTTCAAAATTAATTATCAATTACTATTATTAATGTATATATTCATAACTTTTTATATTACTTTCTTTATAACAACCGTTACCGTTATAAAATGTATTAGCGGCGTAAAAGATTTACTTTAAATAAAGAAACGATATCCTTGTTTCTCCGTCACTGGTTTTTGAATTTGGACTGTGTACGTACAGAACTAGGAGAAATATTTGAAAAAAAATTTGAACCAAATGTGGATAAATTTGATGAAGCGATTTTCAATATATTTAAAAAAATTGTTTTACTTTTGTTAATTTCAACGCCCTGTATCTCATAAACGGTGGATTTCTGCACCAATGTTCATAGAGCAAAGTGATTAGTTAATTTATGTCGTTTAGTACTTTTCCGAAGTTTGTCTATTAAAATCTGGACCACCCTGTATATACAACAGGGTGGTCCGATTTTTATGCAGGAAACTTCGAGGGCAGATAGATTTCTTTAAAATAGTAGGTGTTTGCCATATAAACATAGGTCTGGAAGGGCCTTGTTTTAGAGATACAGGGTGTTGAAATAGTTAAAATAAAAAAGATTTTTTGTTTATATTTCTGGAATCTATCAACCGTTTAGTCGAGGCAATGAAGCACTCAACCTCGGATTTTTTTGCACTAAAACGGATCGGAATGCGGTTTTTTGCATTCGGTTCCAAAAATTTTTTGTAAAAAAGGTATCTACTTTGTATCTTACACAAACCGGAAATTGCATTGATGCAGCCAAAAATGCATTCAAAAAATGCATTTTTTGAGACGGCTTTTGGAAGATTTAATAACTTTGTAAATAAGAATCAGAACTGGCCCAAATCGGGTTCCCGGAGGTTTTCGAGGTCGCTGATCAAGATTATGATGTTCAAATTGACCCGCAGCCGACCTGGAGCTCAGGAACGCCGATTAACGTCATCTCCGTGGGACTGTCCCAAATTTCACGCGGGGAAGGAGAGAAACTCGGCCCCCCGGGATTTTTTTGGGTGGCTGAATTCAAATATAGCATCGGCAAACACCTGGTGCACCGGAACCTGGACGTGGACGTCATCTCCGAGAGTTTTCCTGACAAGATTGCCAAAAACAACCCGAAAATCATTGGGGTGTTGAATCCGAATTTCACGTCGAAAACGACCCCCCGAACACCTGGTGAATCGGAACCTGGCCCTGAACGTCGTCTCCGAGCGTTTTCCAGACACTCCGAAAAGACAAACCGAAAATCGTTATGGGGTTTTTTTGGGGCGCTGAATCCAAATTTCACCCCGAAAACGTACCTCCGGACACCTAGTGCACCGGAACCTCGGCCTGAACGTCATCTCCGAGGGTTTTCCTCACACAATCGAAGAAGACGAACCCAAAATCGTTATGGGGGGTTTTTTGGGGCGCTGAATCCGAATTTCACCTCCCAACACCAGGTTCCGGTGCTCCAAGTGTTCGGGGGGGGGTCGTTTTCGACGTAAAATTCGGATTCAGCGCCCCAAAAAAACCCCATAACTATTTTCGGTTCGTCCTTTTTGGATTGTATGATTGTATGAGGAAAACCCTCGGAGAAGAGGTCCGCGTCCAGGTTCGGGTGCACCAGGTGTTAAGGGGGTCGTTTTCGACGTGAAATTTGAATTCAGCGCCCCAAAAAACGCCCCCATAATGATTTTCGGGTTGTTTTTGGCAATCTTGTCGGAAAAACTCCCGGAGATGACGTCCATGTCCAGGTTCCGGTGCACCAGATGTTTGCCGATGCCATATTTGAATTCAGCGGCCCAAAAAAACCCCGGGCGCCAAGTTTCTCCCCTTCCCCGCGTGAATTTTGGGACAGTCCCAAGATGACGTTCATCGGCGTTCCTTAGCTCCAGGTCGGCTGTGGGTCAATTTGGACATCATAATCGTGATCAGCGACCTCGAAAACCTCCGGGAACCCGATTTGGGCCAGTTCTGATTCTTATTTACAAAGTTATTAAATCTTCCAAAAGCCGTCTCCAAAAATGCATTTTTTGAATGCATTTTTGGCTGCAGCAATGCAATTTTCGGTTTGTATAACATACAAAAGTAGATACATTTTTTACAAAAAATTTTTGGAAGCGAATGCAAAAAACCGCATTCCGATCTGTCTTAGTGCAAAAAATTCCGTACTTTTGGCCTTTTTATTGCTTCATTGCCTCGACTAGTTCTCAATAAAATTTAGTACAGATAATGTATGATAGTAGGTTTTGTATTTCCTAAAATATGAGTTCTAAAGGTTCAGCCAGTGGTGTATAATTGTAAGATTCGATCGACTTACCTGCAAGGAAGATCAATCTCAATTATTTGAGCATCGTAGTTCTTCTATGATTTACGTTGGTAGGTCCGACAGTAGATAAGCTATAGGCGTACGGTGACAAAATCCCATGTATTTTCTTATGAAGGTTCAGATTGCAAATTTTTTGGGGATTTTACCCCCTATCCTCTACTTTTAGGCCACGCCCAACGACCAATCAGAGCGTAGCATTCAAATTGGCCACGTCTCTCGACCAATCAGATCGCGGCAAATTGGCGGTAAATTTAAAATCCAGTAACGATAGGTTGTTTGATCAATCAGAGTGCGGCAATAAAATTGGTGGTAAATTCAAATTTCTAGATTTAAACGTTTGCGCAAAAGAGATCGGAGTGAAGGAGAGAGGTGGGCTGCAATTGACGGTAAATTTAAAGTTGGTTTCGAATTTTATTTAAATTAAAAAAGTCTTGCTCTGTCTGAGATTCGAACCCCGAACCTTTGGATTGCAAAGCGAGCCCGTTACCTCTAGACCACCGTAGTAGCATTTAACAACAAGAATAATGTGGTTGATATACTGATGCTAAATAATATTTCAGCTATTAGTATAAAACTTACGGTTGGGTAGCGCTTAAAAGGATAAAAAATTTAATTACTAGAAGAATTCCATGTTATTTAGGAAATGAGTTAATATAAACAAAAATAAAATATGTTTAATACATGCGCAGAACATACTTATAATTAGTGCCTTATTGGTGGTAAATTCAAATTTGCATTAGCACCTTATATTTCACTAACGGATTGACATAAATAGCTGTGTCACTAAAATTGGGTTAAGATATTTACGAAACATAACACGAAAACGAAGCATTGTCTGTTAAGTTCATTGTACATACTTAATTAACACCCTGTATAACATTATCTATTTAATTACTAGAAGAATTATATGCTATTTAG
>NW_019418255.1:14991-17879 GCF_000390285.2 Anoplophora glabripennis | reverse complement strand
AAGTTATGTCATAAAAATCGTTAAACGTTTTATTTCCTTCCTTGAAATGAGAATTAAAACGGATAAAGGTAAACGCGACGAAAATCAGTCAATTTTCATCCAAAAATACTTTACAACCTCTTATTTTGAAGGAAATGTGATCTACTTTTTTTTCTATGAAGCAATGCCTATACTTATCTTTACTCAAAAAAAAACTAGAGGCAAAAAAATAAAAAAATCGAATATTTTGCTTTTTTTCAAATTGTTTATTAACGATTTTTTGCATAAAATTTTCCTTTAAAATTTTTTAAATAAGCCATTTTGGTGAGAAATTCAATTCTCTAAATAATTTTTCCTATGAACTATAGGGAAATTTTGCTTCGTTTTCGAGCTGCAATAAAAAAACGGGGTGCATTTTCACCCCTATCTCCAATTTCCTCCATCTAATTTAATAGCACTCCGCTGTTTTTTCATCTAAAATTACCCTCCCTATTCGCATTGCGCCGGAAAGGTAAATCCTTCACTGATGTACTGTCAAAATTTCATGACATTTGGTCGGATAAAAGCGGAGTTATTGCGTCAGAAGTGACAGTATTAAATTTTGTTTTAAAGTTGGTAAAACTTTTACCGAAACGTAATTAATGAACCAAATTTATGATGATGATTTGGGCTACCGAAAAGTGTGTGCACGGTTTGTTCCGCACAAAATGTCTGACGACCAAAAATTGCTCAGAATTCAACATTCGAAGGGCATCATCATGGAGGCCAAAAAAGACAAAAACTTCCTTTATAACATTATAACTGGTGATGAAATATTATCCAGAAACCAAGCGCCAAAGTGCTGAGCGGAAGGCGCCAGACGATCCAAAACCCAAAAAATTTCGTTTGGACAAGTCAAAAGTTAAAAAGTGCAGACAATACTGATTTACTTTTACTTTTAAGTTGGAGTTGCACGATTATATGCCATCTCATCGACACTTGTGACCGATCTTTTAACTAAAAATCATATTTTAATTGTCAACCAATCCCCATATTCGCCTGATTTGGCACCGTGCGACTTTTATCGTTTCGGAAAAATGCATTTGTCGATGAAAGGAAAGCGTTTTGTGGACGTAGAAGTCATCCTATTTGACATGCTTTTACACCGTGCAAATCGCTGCATTGAGGGGTCTATTATTGTCAAAAAAACTTTTTGTTATTATTTTTAAAAAGTCCTTGTTTGTTTTAGAACTCGCCTTTGTACAATGAAGAGTTGATTTGGATAATCGGCAAATAAAGCCGCCAACATACTTGGCAAGGAGACCAAGTCCTTTGAGAAGATAATTCCGATTGATTCCCAGATACATTGTGTCAGAAGTCATGAAATTTAAAGTGATCAGGTAGAATATACAGATATATTTTAATTTTTTTAAGATTTATGTTTTTTGTAGGTTAGGTTAGATTTATTGAAACCACTATTTTAAATGTTAGTTTTTAAAAAGTAATAAAATGTTTGTCTAAAGTTTGTACTTTCTTTGAACTCCATTTTTTACATAAACAAGGTGTAACATTAAGTAACGGCCGTTCTGTGTACGCCGCTACTGGGCAGCACCCAAATTTTAATTGTATGAGTGTGCTTATCAGCGTTACCTATTGTTTACCTTTTTAAATCAGTTGTAGGGTGGTAAATGGTGGATAGTAATAAAGCACGAATGAAAAAATGTGATGTAGTACCCAAAAATCACCCCAATTACAGATTCCTACGTTTCCTACATATGTAAAGTTCTGTGCAGAGATTATAGATGGCGCGGCAATCTTTTGTTCCAACAAAAATGAACAGAGTGCTTGTTCTTATCAGAATATCAGATTACCAACCAGATAACCAAGTGAACGTGTAACACGGTCCGTAAAAAAGCTCTTTACGGACTGTGAACGTGTAATTGTAGTTGAAGAGGCAGAGCTATATAATTTTGCTCTCTCGCTCTCAATATAAAACCTACATAGATGGCGCGGTATGCCACATAGGGGGAATTTAGAAATATTCTTTAAATCCTATTACCACTATACAAGATTTTCTACAAAATTTTATATAAAGTACTAGTTTGGAAATATCTCGACCTACACTTTATACAAAATTTGCATAAAATCTTGTGCAGTAACATGTTAACATGTTTTTTTCTTGTTTAATTTTTATTTAGACGTGGTAAAAATAATACACTGAGTTATTATCAATATATTTAACTTTTATATACAGGGTGTTCCTAAATAAATGTCACAACGGAACACTGTAAATTCCTCTTGAAAAAAGAAATATTCTTTTTCTCTTCCATTTTTCTCTCCGAGCTTTCGTTTTCGAGATACACAGTGTCAAAACTTTCATTTTTTAAAAATTGTTTGCCAATATCTTAAGAACCGTTTGAACTACAGGACTGAGTTTTTGTACACTGATTACCACTATTAATAGCTACTTTTTCGCACCCTTCTCGAGTTCATTGAACGTGCCAGTGGTGGAGATTTTAAGGTATCGTAAGGGTTTTCCCCCCTAACATTTACGCCACTGGAAGAATTAACATTTGACAGCAAATTCAGAAGCGCCAATAAATTTTACACAAATAGAATTCTCTTGGTTAATTCCTCTAAAGTCAACCGTTTTCAAGAAAAATGACTTTTTATGAACAAAAACAAACATTTTGCTAACGTTTCGAAAATCTTTTGTAATTCAAAAGATAGATAGTAATAATTAACAATTTTAACGAAATTTAACAACATTTGCAACAAGTAGCTATTAATAGTGGTAATGTGTGTACAAAAGCTCAGTCCTGTAGTTCAAACGGTTCCTAAGATATTGGCGAAAAATTAAAAAAAAATTAAAGTTTTGACACCGTGTATCTCGAAAACGAAAGCCCGGAGAGAAAAATGGAAGAGGAAAA
>NW_019418255.1:11278-12608 GCF_000390285.2 Anoplophora glabripennis | reverse complement strand
CTGAGTAACCGAACCAGAAGTTTTCTCAACTCAAAATAAGAGCAGTAACACATAGATACATAATATATATTTTTATAAAACTTGATGCTATAGACAACATATTTTTACTTCGTATATTTTCTAAATTAATAATAATTATAATAAAATAAAATGTACTCTGTTAATTCTGAGGTTAATTCAAATCACTTATTATTGTTCACGCGGCACAAGGCTTTCCTCAACTGAAATAATAGAAGTCTGCAAGTCTGTACGCAATTACGCAATACGCATGATCTTAAAAGTAATTATAATTATTAGAAAAAGTAATTGTAATTGGAAAAAGTATTTGTACTTATAGAAGTAATTTGTAATTCGATAGTTCAAATAATATAATTACAAATTACAATTCCTACAACAATTTTGCTGTAATTACAATTCCAAATTACTTTAATAAAAAAAGTACTTAAATACAATTACAATTACAGGAAAAAAAAAGGAATTGTAATTGCTAATTACTTTTTCACCAGGAATTACCCAGTTCTGTTCTCTACCAATCATAATGACAGCTTTTTTTTAAGGTGAAGTTCTTTGTGCCAATCGGGCATTTTATTTTCTAATATAGTTCAGTCATTATAGCTTTTTTCGGGAAAAAAATACTATTGGAAGTTTTTCTGCGGAATATTGTTCGGAAACGTGTTATAAACAAAATATCAAAAAATCAACTCGAGACTAGTTGGGAAACTTTATTTAAAAGTCAAAGTCAAGGTCAAAATTATGGAAAATTGGGTTTTTGACTGGCGTAAAAAAACTGTTATACATAGCAAAAAAAAGTTTATACAAAAACGGTAGGTATTAAATAAACCTGTAAAATGAGAAAAGTCCGATTAAATTCCGATAATTTGTTTATGCGCGAGAGCTCAAAAATTGGCGAAAATGGCCGTTTTTTTTAATTGCTAATAATTAATGCAATTTTTATTCAGGATTTTTAAAGCTCTTTGTACCCTTAATAACTGGTAAAAATTTCAGCCCGAAAGCTTCATTAGTTTGGCGCTGGCGGAATTTGTTGTCTAAGAAGATGCTGTTTTCAACTCATTTTTCCCAAGCTCACAAATTGTACAGTTTCGATCATTAGTTGATTTTGTACCTAAATAGTTATACTGACATATGCATTCACTGAGAATTTAATTTTTCAAATTTAATTTGTTTAAAAATGACTGAAAAAATGTTAATATTTATTAAATTGTTAAGATAGGTAATTATTATAAAATAAAATAGTAACCTCTATACTTTAGTTTTCTTCGAATTTAAAAAAAAAATCGTTGTTGTAAGTTGATTAGAAGCTGAGATAATT
>NW_019418255.1:0-10073 GCF_000390285.2 Anoplophora glabripennis | reverse complement strand
AATCGCTATCAGAATCATATATAGAACTTTAATTTTGATTCCACTCATAAATATCAATGAAAGGTATGCTAAACTTTGCTTATAGTCTTATTTGAATACAATATTTCTATTTATAAGTGTAACGTTAATTTGTTCTCCGAGAAGTCCAGCTGTCAAAATATTATTTATTTGAATTTCCCTAAACCGGTACTTCTGTCTGGTTAAAATCTTTATAGAATTATATTGGGTACTACATTTTAATTTTCTAGTATATTTTCGAGCCTTTGTTAAGTGTTTTTAATTGAAAATTTTCTATCTTAACTTATATTTTGACATATAGATATTCTCAGGTAGCGATCTTTGCATTTTTGTGTATAAAACTCATACTATGTACTAAATTATATTTCTCCTTTCATAATTATCTCGTGTGACACATCCCTGTTGTTAGAGTTTTATCTTTCAACATTCTAATTTTATAATTTTCATGTACTTGAGTCTCCTTATATCATAATAATATAAAATGAAATAGTAACCTCTATAGATTAGTTAGTACTATTTCCTCCGAATTTAAAAAAAAAATAGTTGTTCTAAGTTGATTAGAAGCTGAGATAATATTTTTTTTTATTTAATCGCTATGATGTTAATTATTAAGAGCCGAAATTGGGGAGACTATACATTGGGTAAGAGCTAGAAAAAAAATTCTTATAAAAGTTGTAGAGCGTAAAAGCATAACATAAAAATGGTGTATTGACTTTTTCTTGTAGTATTAAAATTAACAGAGTTAGGAAGACTAGAAGATAAGGGATGATTCCAGAAATATAAAAAAAATTTTTTTCAATTTACTCTAAAAGAGAAAAAGATATATTTTTTAATTTTTAATTATATCAATTTCAATTTTTTAATCGTTAATTTTCATGATTTAACAACAATAAAACAATTGTTTTCTATGCTATTCGATTGATTATTTAAAATTTATTAAAAAAATATATTTAAATGAAAACTTATTGCTTTCAGAATTTTGTTTTACCTTTGATTTCCAGGCAGTTACAAATTTATTTACCTTTTTACCTTTTGAATTTTATTTGGCTCCTACGATACTGCCACGACAAAGATAAAAAATCACGTTCGCTTTCGCACTCATTGTAGGTACCGAAGTTGTGGACAACTCGTATGCCTATGACAAAGATAGATGACCACAATCGAATGGTATAGAAAAAAATTGTTTTAGTCTTGTTNCACGTATTAAGTTTTTTATGTCATCGGGGAGGGTGCCCCGGGGGTTTGTCAGTCGGGGGACAATAGTCTCCGTCGTAGTCTGAGTCAGGGCGTTTTCAATGTCAGTCTCAAGGGCGATGATTGCCGCCTCCAGATCATGGGTGGTTTCGATGACTGGGAGTGCTTAACATATATATAATACTACTTACATATATGCTTTTTAAATTAAACTCCATTTCCATTAGGGTTTTTTCACAGGATTTTTTTCGCGAGTGAAATCGTATGTTGTTCTTGTTAGTAACATAGAAAATATAGTACTATATTTTCTATGGTTAGTAATCTGCGGTATGTTGTAGTGTAAGAGAATGGAAAGATTTGGAATAGAAAACTACCATATGATATTTAAGATCTAAATTAATACAAATTTGAATTGGGGTGAAGGCCAATAAAAGAAGAAGAAGAAGAAACGCTTGTTTCTTGTTCAGGTCAGCTGTACTACGAAAGCATGGAGACTATACAAGGACTCCTTGTATAGTCAAGGAGCCCGAACTCCATGTAAACAAAAATCTTACAAAAATAAGAGGGCGCTAGTGTTCCATATGTCCCATATGTAGAGAGGGGAGATAAAAAGCGGCAGTTTGAATTATAAATCAATCATGTCATTTTTGTAATGTGTTAAAAATTTTAAAATAAATAATGTAAGCTACTTTGAATTATATAAATCATGAAAATATGTCATTCCGGACTGTAATTAAACTAAATAGATAATAAAAAATATTAGCTTTATGAGAAGAATTTGGTGTTCGTAGAAAGAAACTAGTTTTCAAGGAATTTATGACGTGATCTTGTTAATATTAACCTATAAGTAAGGTTTATGTTTTTGATAATTACTTTGTTAAAGATTTTAGTTTAATGTTAGTAAAAAATAGTCACATTTTATACAGGAAGTTGCCTTTAAAAAAATAGTAATTCTTGTATTATTAATATGGAATTTTTACTTGTGGTAATAAAAAATAGAATATAAAAAAACTCGGTGTTTTAAATAAACTTTTTAAAATATTACAGATGTCCGATTTTGAGTCCAGTGATTCAGATGACTTATTAGACGCATTGTCCAGCTTGAGAGTGATGATGAAATAGATTTATTCTAAGAAACAGAAAGAGTAAAAAATAAGAACTACTTTGAAATTATTGTACCTGAATATAGTGGCCAAGTTTTTTTAACATTTCCGTGTTAGCATATGGGAAGTAGCTAACAGAATTGAAGAAAAATTTGCCATTTCTAATTATTTCACCCATGATTCTGGTAAATTTTGCATTGCCTTAAGCTCTACAACAACCAGAAAAGTTACATACTTGCTAAGTAACTTGTCTCCATAAATTATAGAATGGCCGAGATAATGAGGCAGTTGTAATCGAACAATATTTTGCCCAATATGAATTTCCAGAGCAGGTTATAGGAATAATTGATGGGAAAGGAATTCATATAAGATAGAGTATATCACAATCCATATTTTTTTTGAATAACCAATAATATACTATATTATAGTGTAACTGAAAACTGACTATGGAAAGTCGATAAATTATGGTTGGACAATTTCTAAGCTGATTGCCATGTTGTCGGTTTAGACTTCTCAATGCTTCGAGAGTCATATCGCTCTCTTCTCAAAATGTCAAGAAGCTTAAAACAACATAACCAATTGATACCAAAATTTTAACAAAATATAGGTACTCCATTATAAAGGTCACAAAAACTAGGTAATCTAAATATTTTATAACTGTTTAAAATCGATTAGTTTTCTGGGTATATATTTTAAAATTGCTGTAAAATTTAATTCTACTTTCGTAAAATTGTTGATTTAATTCGAACGTAACATGGTTCCATGACTTATTTCAAGGTAGAGTATAGACCAAAATTAATAAGGTATTATAAAGAAATATTTTAGCAATGTTCTATATTTTTGTTACATATTTTGTAAAAATAAAATGTTTATCTACCAAAGATTTCAATGTTTTATTAATTGAATCAAAAAAACGAAATTATTTGTGCCTAATTAAAATAAAATAAATATTTATTCATAACAAACAAGTAACAAAGTAAATATATATTACAAATAAAACAACTTAAAAATAAGTAATACGTGTCAGTCTATCTTCTTAAAATTTCATTTTGTTCATGAAGCAATTGATTTCCATGTTTAAATATTTAGTAAAAGTAGTCAATTACCAATACAGATCGATCAGCATCAATTACTACACGTATCCTCTCTTTAAATTTTATATGATATCTGAATTTCAATCAGTTTTTTACTAACAGGAAAGAAACAGCAACTAATTGGAAATGATTTATTCAATTCAGTAATGATAATAGCGATGTCACCAGCAAGAATTATATGAAAGATACGAATTTAATTATTTATGCACGTAATATAAATTACAAGAATATGTAGAAATAAATAAAGTATACTTTGTTGCTATTGTCAATATTATGTGAACATATTCATAGTTGCTTTGTCGAGACCTCATCACATGTCAACAGAACTTTTCTTTTATTAGATTATACAGGACAGGATGCTCACTTTCTCGTATAATCTCATCGTAATTTAATTGCTCTTGATTTACTTGCTGTTCTTGTTGTTGTTGTAACTGTTGCTCTTGTTGAAGCTGCTGCACTTGTTGTTGCTGGTGTAGCGGATGCTCTTGTTGTTGATGCTGCTGCAAAATATATAAAGAAACAATGCATCATTCAATTATACAATATTTTCACTTATGAAATCTTTCTATTTAAAAATTTCTCTACCGTATTAAGAATCAAAGAAGCTGCTTCCAACTTCCGAATTATTCGACCTTTTGCCATAATATTAACCCACTATTCGGTCAAGTTGTAATATAGAACTGCTGGACATCATTAGATTGAAAATGCAAATCACAAACGTACTGTTTTATTTTAAATCTGTTGACAGTCATTCACTTCACATACTATTACCATATTTAAATTATTTTCGAAACTTTCTATTTACCATTTATAAAAACAAATTGTAATAATTATTGACTTGACTTCTAGTTTTTAGGTTAGTATACCTCCCCGCTCCCCAATATATCTATTAAACTCAATATAAATAAAATAAAATTGGTTATTTGCTTACTTCACTCGTATTTATGAAGCTACATTCATTTGGGTCATATGGAACACTAGCGCCACCCCAACTTCTGCCATTTCTTGGACAAAGTTTGTCAATTTTCCCGTATGAGTTCGTGCTCCTTATCTAGTCTCCATGTACGAAAGGATGACAACATGGATAAAATTTGACAGCTATTTATCTATTAATTATATATTTTGTGGCTATTTACGTACCAAAACAGAAAACTGAGGTTAATATTTATTTGTTTAATTGGATGGCGGTTGTTATTAAGTTTTATTTGGTAATACGACTAAACTCACATATAGATGGTTCCCCGAATATTTACGTGATTCTACTCTGGGAATAATGTATCAACGTAACCTATATCACCTATATTAATAATTTGTTCAAAGCTATATCAAAATTAGAATCCTTAAAAGTATTTTTTACACACAGTTAAGCATTATTTAAATTGGATCCTTCATTAAAACAATTTATACAGGGTGTCCCGAAATTCATGCAACAAAATTTGGTTATAGATTCTTAAGGCAAATTTAGGGGACCCATGTTTTTTCTTTTTGCCAACTGGCCCCCTTCTTTCGTAGTTACAGCACCCTGAAATCTGCCCCTAAGAAGTCATTGATATCCCAAAACCATGTATGAGAATTACTAAATTTGGTACACAAATGTTTTATGACGTGGAATCTCGCAGTGCTACGCTTTTTGGTGAGAAACCCCCTTATGAAGCTTTTTCGTGGGACCCCTTGTCTTTGGAACTAGACTTGGACGCAAATTTGATTTTTTAAATTATCAGCTAGAAAGCCATTGGATTTAGAAACTTTTTCGTCTCTTGATATTTGTTTCGTAAAACGCAATATTTTTGAGGAAAATGGCGAATCACGATATGCATTCGATCACATTTTGACATTTTTCTCGAAAACATTGCGTTTTACGAAAAAAGTACAAAGAGGCAAAAAGTTTCTAAATTTAGTAGCTTTCTAGTGGACTGATAGTTTTTAAGAAATTTAAATTTGAGACCAAATATTTTTGGCTCCAAGGAGGCCTACGAAAAATTGTCGTAAGGGGGTTCCCCGCCAAAAAACATAGCACCATCAGTTCCACATGTCATAAAATCTCTGTGTACCAAAAGAGATTATTCTTAGGGGTAGACTTCAGGGGGCTGTAACACTTGGCAAAAATAAAAAAAATGGGTCCCCTAAATTTGTCTTAACAATCTGACCAAATTCTGTTGCATGAATTTCGGGACACCCTCTATACTACAACATCCCTAACTTCTTCAAGGCCAATCCTTGTATTATATCCTTATCAGTAGTAGTAAGTAGGCAAAAATAGCAAATAAGAAATGTTTTCTCAAGTTTTTACTGATTCTTTGCTTCAACTACATAGTGTAAAGTGGAGTGAAAAGTTTGTAGAAAGCTGCACAAAACACTATCTTCCAAGGTAAATTAAAATATTTATAGTAATATAGTTAATAATTCATTCTTATATCTAATTGACGTTACTGTAAAGTCACAATTAATATTTGTGCGTTAAATGTACAGAGCTTTATCGTTTAATACCCCTAGATACACCACTTTTAGTCTTAAATAAAAATAAGTATTTGAAGATGCCTATTGACATACAATCTTTAGCAAAGTTTTTTAATTCGCGCTATCCCAATCATTGCTACCGGATGTTGCGTGAGTTATCTTCGAATGACCCTATAATTGAAGAGGCCGCCCATTTTATATTCAACGATGCAAGTAAGAACAACAAATACAGTATTCTGAAATGCATAAAAAGAAACTCCGGAGACATTAAGCGACATATTACTGCTCCGGAAGAAAGCAATGCAGATCTGCCTACAAAACATTTTAATGCTGTT
The DNA here is from genome assembly GCF_000390285.2 of Anoplophora glabripennis. Lineage (NCBI taxonomy): Eukaryota > Metazoa > Arthropoda > Insecta > Coleoptera > Cerambycidae > Anoplophora > Anoplophora glabripennis. Next base: position 3,872 of record NW_019418255.1, on the reverse strand, counting down.
AAGAAGGCCATAATTGATCTAAACGTTTCCCCTGGCCAGTTACGAGAGTCGTATTATAATAAGAACTCCATATTCGGTGAAATATGTAAGGAAATGAAAAAGAAAAACTCGCTAAAGAACAGGAAACGCATTGGGGAATATTACAGGAAATATGAACATAAAATATTTCCGAAAGAATCATGGAATGAGGAAAGGTCATTCAGCCCTTCCAAGAACTTGAACCAAGACCAGTGGAGAAGGCCTGGATTCGAGAAGTGTACATTTAAGGAGGGAGAATTCTTATTAACACATCAAGAATTTATTTCGCTGTATGCGGGAGGTGATAAGTTATGTGATGAATACTACCATATATTGAAAGAGAAACTGAAATCTGTCAATAATACGTGCCCGATTTATTTTGAACGTTCCGAATACGACAAACTGGAAGGCACAGTTAAGGTATATGCGTACTGCATTCATACCTGTAAAGCCTTTGTACTGGAAATGCACGACGTCGATGAAGCCAAAGAAATGTCGAGACGTGTAATAGTGTTCAGTTCTTCGAAAGATTACAATCACTTAGAATGGGTAAAACCAAAAAACAAGAAGGAGCAGTGTGCCAAAGATGTTACAAAGAAGATAAAGTCTTCCCCATCTACCAGCAAGGGGATACCTGAATCTAGCGACGACGATATCGATCTTAATTCTGAACAGAAAAGGCTTGTAAATGCCTCCAACTTTGGATCAATTTGTAAAACGAAAACAACTAACAAGTTTAAACATATAGCCGAGATAATTTACGATCCGAAAGAATGCACAAACAGAGCCGATACGTACAGCAATGAATTTCGGAAAGTTGCACTAGAAGCATACAAGAACGAGTGTAATAAAAGGTGTGTACCTGCGGGTTTAGTAATCCATAGAAATCAGTTTCTAGCTGGATCTCCCGATTTCTTCGTGGAAGAAAATGGTATCGCGTTAATAAAGTGTCCGTATTCTATTAAGGACGAACATCCCCAGGAAGCAATTAAAAGGGGTTTATTGATGTGCTGCAATAAACGGAGTGGAAAGCTGTTGAAAACCCACGACTACCATTACAATATACAAGGCTTGCTGGCTATAACGGAGAAAGACTGGTGCGACTTTGTCATTTGTACAAAGAAGGGCGAAAAAATAGAACGAATCGAAAGAGACGAAAGATTTTGGAAAATGATGCTGCCGAAACTGTCACGATTTTATGAGGACTACTTAAAATGTAATGCCGATAATTTCCGAGGGAAAAAAATGAACATCCTACAAAATGGTCTAATCAACAACGTCGATTATTACAAGCCGTTGAATAAAAATTACAACATAGCGTTCTTTAAGGAATTTGACTGCCCGGTTAAAGAAATATCCAGCGAAGATTTCCGGATCCTCAACTCCACCGAATATCTGACAAACTTTATACTCGACATTTGCCTAAGGATTCTCAACGAACGACTGTTCAATGCAGGCGGGTACCAGATCGAAACGGTTACAATAGCAACAGAGATGTTCAAATTAGCATCCTTTAAAAATGTCTACCATGGTTTATATGACATCAAATTAGAAAAAGACATTTTGATACTACCAGTGTTACAAAACGAGAACCACTTCTGCTTAGCCATGGCCAACGCTTCGAAAAATGAATTCCTCTTCCTCAATCCGTTGGGCAGTAACAAAGAGGAAACTACAGCTTATTTCAAGCAATTTCTGACATTTTTACAGTTTTACGAAACATTATCAGATGATGACCGATGGAATAAAAAAAGCTTTGCTGCTGCTAACATTAAAGTCAAATCTCACGTTCAACAAATGGACGGATACAACTGTGGGGTCTTTGTTGTGTATTTCTTCCATCAAATTTTAAAAAATTCCCGACTGGATGAAGCAGTAGATATAAATTTGTACAGAAAAAATCTAAGGAACATCATAATTAAAAATTCGGACGATATGACCAACACGTGTCTTCTGTGCGGCACGGATTCCAATCTAAGAGTAAACAGGATATGCGAAATATGTCGGAGGGCTAATCATTTGTCGTGTATAACTCCAAACGTCCCCGAATCAAAGTACGTGTGCGAGTTATGCGACAAATGCAAAAAGTAGGATAGCATGGTGTCATTGGTGTCCCAGAAAAGAAGGCCAATCACGTAATCACAGATTACTGGGATTACAACAAGATGGTTTAGATAAACTTACCTATACGCAATCATGTTTTCTTTAAAAGATACAAGGTGTTAAAATCTAATTTTGAAAATAGTTTTTTCATGGCATCTTTGATGATTTTCCTAACTGTTAATTTTAATAGTACAAAAAAAAGTCAATAAACCATTTATGTATAGAATTTTATGCTCTACAACTTTTATGAGAAACTTTTTTTCTAGCTCTTACTTACCCCTTTTGAGATATCTTGAAAACCGCTTTATTTTATCTTTTTTCACCCTGGCCGGGGGTTGAAAAAAAAATTACTGTCACTTATTGTTATTATATACCTCAAACTAACTTATATAAAAAATTCAGGCAAGTTGACCAAAATTGCGATTTAAAGGCCCATTTAATTGGACTATTAAGTCACTATCATCAGTCATCACTAGTAGTCAGTAGTCCATCATCAAAATTTAAAATTAATTTATTTTCATTACTGGGCTATGCTAAGAAAAACTAATAAAAAAATTATGAGTGAATTATGAAAGTGATTGTTTCCAGATTCATGTCTAGTTTTTTTAAAATTTTTGATGATCTTGAAATCGGGCTTGCCTTACCACATACAATTAATTTTTTTAAGTCAAATCTTAAGAGTTTCAGATTTAATATTTTCAATATACATATTCAATATTCAACGTATTTTAAATGCTAAATATTTNTGATATAGGGAGGTGTAATATGGACAAATAGAAAGTATAATTCTACAACAGATTTTGATTAAATATACGGGGTGTTCCATTTAGAAAAAACAAGTTTTGGGGATTCGAAATTAAGCAAATTCGACAATAATTTCGACAATTACAGTTTTTAAAGTAACTGTAATAAATAATAGGTATCCCCTTATTCAAATATCAATACTTCAGCTTACACGATGCAAAAAATAGGCAATTTTGAATTAGCAATCCAAAAGCAACTTTTTTGAAAGAATTGAAATATTTCGAAGACCATTAGAGATAGATATATAGGGAAGCTTGATAAAGTCCCCCTATAGGCCAATCAATGGAGTTGTTTGTGACAAAAATACTACGGACTGGGCCATCATATAAAAGACAGTCTGTAGATATAGGTATCCTTATATGTTTCCTACTCCAATTTACCATTAATTAATATTTATAAGTATTTTTATGCAAAAAACGCATTTTTTAAGTTTTTTGCTTATAAAACTTAAACTAATGAAGCAATTTGAATGTATAGCATTCAGATTGCTTCAAGAAACAATTTGTAGGGAATGAAAATACGAATAAAACGAGAGGTCGATCGATCCGATCAGGTAATTAGAAAACAAGAAAACCGGGAAAAATCGAAAAATTTAGAGTTTTTTTAAAAATTCATTACTCTGCCATTTTTTAAGTTGTAGAGCTGAACCTGTGCGCAAAAGTAGTGAATTATATATACTTCAAGTGCGCACAAAGCAGGTGCTGTCGGACCATTAGTTTTCGCACAATTATTGTTATTTGAATTTTTTGGCGCACTATTTTGCAAAGTTGTAGGTGGTCCGATTTTAATTTTGGCTGATTGACTTATGCGGCGCACGGGCCGTAAAGAGACGGTCGCCGCATAAGTCAATCCGCCAATAAAAGACAAATACGTTACCAAATTCCTCAGTTTATCTCACTCCTGGCACGTGGTAAATTAATAGTTTATATTAAACACTACACCATCAA
>NW_019418254.1:15751-17771 GCF_000390285.2 Anoplophora glabripennis | reverse complement strand
CTTGGCCATTCTTTATTGAGATACAGGGTGATTTATGATTTTTGGTCAAAACTGCTTTATGTCATAACTTTGGTAGGGAATGGAATAATGGGTTCATATTTGTTAGGGTTTATGCACTCACGATACTTCATGTATGCATGTATAACAGCAAAAAAAATCCAGGTCTGGACTGCAAAAAATGTTAATTTTTTGTGCAAGTCTAGAAAACAACACTCTGTATGTCTTTTTTTGAAATTCCGATACGATATTCGGAAAGTACATAAAAAAGTGATCTTTAAGAGGTATTTCTTTTTTTTATTATACTTTCGTGGTTATTTAAATAAGCTATTGAATATACGAGACTACGGCTTCTAAAACTAAATTACGTAAATGACACATGATAAAAATGGTTTTGCAACTAAAATTAGCGAAGGCTTAATTCAGGGTAAATGTTATAAATAAGCATGCATATTTTAAACCACATTTTCTTTAAATAATATGTATTCCAGGTCCGGACTGCAACATTTTAAATTTTTTTGTAACTCTAGAAAACATCGCCGTGTATGTATTTTTTGGTATTCCCATACGATTATCGAAAAGAACATAAAAAAGTAATCTCAGCGACATGTTTCTTTTTCCTGTTACACTTTGATGATTATTTAAATACGCATGATAAAGACACATGACAAAAAATAAATTATAATCCGTAGATTTCGATTGCCATTCATGTAGATCTACCCAAACATTTACAGTAAATCTGTACTGTGAATTACATAAGCGTTTGCAGATGGGTATTGCTGTGCCCATTTATAGTCGTTTCTTGAGTTATTTATTTACCCGTAATCAACGCGAGAAAGAAATGGGTGAATGTGGCATGAATAATACTGTTTCCTTTTCAATGTTTTCCATACATTCCATTGAGAAATATTATTATATTATTATCCATACCACATCCAGCAGGTACAGCGTCTTGAACCAGGTAATAACATCCACCGGTTGGCTTTCTCGCGTTGGTTATCTAACCACCGTCCGGTCATTTACAGAACCTTATTTACAGACGAAGCGCAATTTACAATAGATGGAATAAATAACTCAAGGAACGACCATTAATAGGCACAACAAAACCCACATGCAAAACGCCAATGTCATTCACAACACATGTTTTCTGTAAACGTTTGGATCGGGCTTGTAAATGGGCATTTAATAGGGCCATATTTTTTTGAAGAGAGATTAAGTGGTAACGTTTATTTAAACTTTCTTCAAACAATCCTACCCAATCTCTTAGAAAATGTCCATATTAGAGGTATGCTCTTTCAACACGATGGAGCTCCACCGCATTTTAGCAATCAGGTCAGAGAGCACTTGGATTATGAATATCCAAACAGATGGATTGGTCGTGGCGGTCCATACGAATGGCCAGCGAGGTCTCCGGATTGTAATCCTTGCGACTATTTTTTATCGGGTCACTTGAAAGCAGAAGTTTATAAGGTCGAAATCAATAATAGGGAACAATTGATCGAACGTATCATTACAGCTTGCGATGAAATACGAAATAATCCGGTAATGATACGTCGAGCAATTGGAAACTTGGGTAAACGAGTAAGAAAATGTATCGAAGTTGATGGAGGCCACTTTGAAAATATGCTATAAAATTAATATGCCATTGTAAAGTACATTTAGACACCTATTATTTTCTTTGTGTTTTATTGTTAGGTATTTGTTTTCCGTGTTTTATTAAATAGTCTTTGTTACTATTTGCTTTTTTTATTTCTATTTTTTAGAAATCCTATTTACTAAAAGAAATAAACTACTATTTTTATCATGTATCTTTTACTTACTCATGTCATGTGTTTCTTACTCGTATATTTAAGTAATCATCAAAGTGTAACAAGAAAAAGAAACATGTCGCTGAGATTACATTACTTTTTTATGTTCTTTTCGATAATCGTATGGGAATACTAAAAAAATACATACGGGGCGATGTTTTCTAGAGTTACAAAAAAAATTAAAAATTTTGCAGTCCGGACCTGGAATACCATAT
>NW_019418254.1:5408-15141 GCF_000390285.2 Anoplophora glabripennis | reverse complement strand
TAAGTTTTGACATAAGCCTAATTTGAGAAAAGTCACTTATTTTATACACCGTAATATTGAAAGAGTTCAATTGAAAGCCTTTTTTCTCGAAAACCGTCCATATTAGGAAGTTCTAACAATAGTACATTATTTTTATAAAATAAAATTGTACATTAGAAATTGGAGCCCGAATGCTAAAAAAATTAGAACTTAAAATGTAACAGGAATGTAGCATAACTAGCGCCCTCTATGAAATATACAAAAAATAACTAGATCAGCGTAATTTGCATCCTTAAAAAACCCGTAACACCAAATTTCATAAAAATATTTCGCATCATTTGGAAATTTTCATAAAAATTCTATTTAAAAAATTTTATTTTGTCGCTCTGTATCTCGAAGACAAGAGAAGATAGACATATAGTTCATAAGACAAAAAATTATTATTTTTTGTCGTACTATCACCCCCTGTATTTAAGGAAGGTCTTTCTGAAATACCCTGTATTTTTTTTGTGAAAAGATTCTATGCGTATACTCATACACAACGTACTCTCATACAAAACACAAATATGTTGCAGCTTCAAGAGATAAAACTAGAAAAGCAAATGGTTGTACCCCGTAGATTATAAATGTCACCCATCTTAATTAATTTTGGTTTATAATCAATTGTTGAGAAAAGTTATAACCTTATATTGCTGAATTCGTCTTAGAGGGGCTATCATTTATACTATAAAACATAGTGTCAGTACTGTTATAGGCCTGTCAAACATGGCTCAAGAAAATAGAAAATATTGCAGAAAAGTGACAATTTCTATTTACTCATTGATGCGTTTCTGTGATTTTTAAAAAAATCTAAACTGGAAAAAAATATGAATTTTGATCCATCATTTTGGGACACACTGTATTTTTACCCTCAAACATTGACAAAACGGAATACTCTTTCGGAATTGTATAAAAACTACCTCTTGACAACTTGTTTTAAAAATTACTGGATTTTAAGTAAAAAGCTGAAAACAGGATAAAAGTTTGAAATTTCAGAAATAAAATATTTAAATATATATAAAATAAAAGGTTTAGGGACCCTTGTTTATATATATGGTGTTGTTTTCAAATAGCACACTCCCTGTAATATTAAAAAGACTGTCAAACTTAATATTCATGAAAGAATATATGGATAAGAACAAAAAATCAGCTTATACCACCTTTTTCTGTTTTTAACATATTTTTTGGATTTTAATTTCATGGTAATTGCTGCTATTGAAGCAGCTGTTAACATTAATTCTTTACGTCATTTTTAATAGAGAGAAACTTGTAGACTATCTTGTCCCGTGATGAAAGGGAACTGAAGAAACTCTCAGTTTTGGCTTTGTAATGTGGATGTAAATCCGGTCGCTTTTCAGCATAGTGTGTAGCCGGCCTAAGTTTATTTTTTTTTGGGTATCCACTTTATAACGTAATCTTAAAAATTTACATGTCTTATAAGGAGAATATTTTTTGAAAGGCACTGATACAAATAAAACTACTACTGATACGAATAAAAAATATTTTATGTGATTATACATTCCTAAACTATTCCTCGAGGATATTAAGACTATTTGAAATTTGCCCTAAAGGTGGGTTTTATTTAGTAGGCGCATTTGGAATAGCTGTAATATCCTTAGGAAGCACTTTTCTTTCTCCTCCAAATATTAAAACGGAATTCTTGAACACCCAGTATTTTGTTACGTGTACCTCAAAAGTTAATCTATATATCTATTAATCTCTAAAACGAAACGTATTTTAAAATGTAAAGTGTGTAGTTATAAGCGTAGGTATAAAAAAGTTAGTCAAGGGGGTTCTGACCTCAAAAGTATAAAATCCTGTATATAGATTTTCGTTCATATACAATGAATGTATCAGTCTCAAATAAATAAAGGTGCTTATCAAACAACAAATGTTTAGTTCAAACCGTTTTAAATTCATGTGAAAACAACTTTGTTTATCGGTACCAGATCTCAATAGGCTTTGACTTTAATTTACTTTTTTATGGAAAAGTCAGCCTAAAGCATCTTATTTTGAACCCAGGAATGTACAATGACTCGCAGGTACACTGACGTCCAGATCATTTTGTGTCAATATGACATAAAAATTGGGCGCTCTGTATTTTTCGATTTCAGCTCTAAATATATCCGAAGGAATAATAACGTCCAACTTTATTAGCAGTAATACGATAATCTTGATCTATAAAAGTGCAATGGAACAAGTAAGTTTTTAGTAGTGATGAAAAGTTTCTGTGGTCCCGTACACCCAATATTAGATAATTGACTTTACAAGTCTTGAAATTTTATATCAGGCGAAGCTTTTGCACGGAAAAAACTTCTGAGTTACCTAAGTTAAAAGTCGCAAGTAATAAAAATAAATGTATTGGAAGTAGTAATGACATCCTGTTGTCGGTAAATTTGATTCCAACTTTCAGGGGCTTAATAATTTTCTAATAGTTTTATTGGCTCTTTCGAAACTTTATCCGCAAGTATTTTGAACTAAACAAGCCAAGTCGGTTCAAGTATACAAGGTGAACATAATATTTTTACTGTGTCCAAAGAAATCAATATTTCAAAATTACAAATATTTACAACAGAAAAGTTGCCATGAAAGATAACTGACCAGCCGCTAGTTGATAGGAATTCCTAACAACGGTCTGTAAATTGTTACCGATAACAGAACTTTACTGGCTTATTCTTTTCTTAGAATTCTATCTCAACAAATATTGCACGGGCGGACTGTGTGTATTGCTAAGTACATATTTGAAAAATAAATATTAAAATAGACTTGGTGATCAGTCTGATATTGGTCTATGTTGAATAATCTTCTACACAAGCCATGATAATAATCGGCTTCATGTTGGCGCAGTATTTGGAGCAACAAATGAATGGGTATTGAAGATGTTACAACATCGTCATTAAAGTGTACAGGGTGATTCACTATATTTTGACCCCTCCCCCATTAACTTTTTTATTTCTAGAGTGATAAAAATACAACGTGAAATACAAAAGTTGCACAATTTTTTATGAAGTTTTCGAAAATTGTAGTCGAAAAACAAATGAAGTGCAAACAAAATGGCCTTGCATATTAACTTTGTTACATATTTGAATAGAAAGTTCTTCATACTGTATTTTAATTCCTAAAAATATTTCAATAATGAGACAAACTGTCAAACAATACCGATGTTGTAAAGACATTACTATATGTCACTGTCACGACCTAACCAAATAACATCGTCCATGAGTAATCAGGCCTCACACGGCCTAATTAGTGAGAAAATATCTATACGCATTTTGAACCGTATCAATGTCCGATATGTCAAAATATATTACAACTAAATCTGTAAATCCTTACGTAATTAGAAAAAGGTAGAAATGCCCGAATGAGGTCTAACAATTACAAAATATCTTATTTTCTTAATAAAAAACCTTCTTTTTGGTTATTAATAGTATCTCGCTTATTGTTAGAGATGGACCCAACAAACCCTATATGACTATGCTCTATCCAAATATGTAAAAATATACAGGGTGTTCCATTTAAATTAACAAAGTTAACATCCGCGGCCATTTTGTTTGGACTTCATTTGTTATTCTACTATTATTCTAGAAACTCGTTGTATTACACATTTTCTTCAACTCTAAAAATAAAAATGATAATGGGGTGGGGTAGGGGAGGGTTGGGTCAAAATATAATGAATCACCCTGTACTTTATACTAAATCCACTTTTTCATCTCATTACTATAGAGAACATGCCAAACCTTTCCTTGCAAAACTGTTTTTTGTACAATGTTCTAAGCGATTTTTGACTTCGATGATTTTCTTTATGCGTTATTCTATACATTTTTCTATAAATCATTAAAAACAAACTATATAATTTGTTTCCTAGGCCATTTGCAGGTTAGATAGATCATTCAAACTTGGAAGAATTTTAATCGTTTTTTCATAGATACCTGCCTTCAAAAACGGTAAAAAGTGAAAAAAAATTATAGTAGGATGAAACCAATTGGAAAAGGAAGAGAATATAACAGAAATGAAAGGAAAAACAATTTACGGGCGATCTGAGGTCGGAAAGGGGAAGGGGGTGAGTTTTTAAGGGTTAAAAACGGTTTATCTTGGTTTCCGGAAAAACTACAAGTCTTATGGAAAAAAGTTAAATGGCAAAGTTGTAGGTAATAAAAAGGTCTACAACTTTTGTATTTACACTTTATTCACATAACCTCAAAATTTATGTGAAAAATTAAAATAACCAAGTTTTTGGTTTTTTATTTTTATTTTACAAATAATTTTTTTTTCACGAAATTTGGTGAAAACTTACCTATTTATGTCCCAAACACGCTGTAATTTTTTTGATTTGAAATATTTATTTTTTCACCTTATTTTTACTTAATATCGAAAAAGCACCCTAATTTTCAATCGAAAATTCTCACGTCAAAATATCTGCTTTTTTAAAAACGTCGGTGGGCTTTTTCTTCGTTGAAATCTCTACTTTCTGATGGTGTAAAAAAATATATACATTACTATGGTAAGTTTTCTCAGGAAATGCAAAGAAACGAACTAGAATCCGAAATTTTTTTTCTAATCATTATGTACAATTTTGAGCTATTTATTAAAATTTACACTTTAATTACTCGAAAAACGTAAGATTCCATGTTACATTGATAAACAAAAAAATTACAAGTCGAAATATACTATTATCATTAACAACCAAATAAGTTAATAAAGTTAATATTTAATAAGACATCTACAATATTTTGGGAATGTTGTAGAATCTTCTTTGAATTATATACGTAGATGCCTATTTATTGCTATTTTAAGATAACTTATATACCTGAGTGACCTACGGAAAATTTTATATTTATAAATAACATGATTAATGTTTTTAAAAATATTATAATGAATCAAGTATCTAAATTCAATAGTACGATTTACATGTATATTTATATATTATGAGATTTTCTATGACATAAATGTAATTAGAATTTAATAAATCAACTTTTTTACAGAAAAAAATAGCAGCAGTCACATTTTTTAGATAAAATCCCCTTTAAGATATCTTTAATATTTAGAACAACTATTTTCACATGTTTTTTTTGCAATATTTACGTTTTATGGATTTGTATTTTTTTTGTTTCATCCTACTATAATTTTTTTTGGTTTCAAAAATTATCGACCCTGGTCTATCAAATGCTATTCCTTTAAAACGCTATTTTTAATTTTTCTATGTATATGGTTGTACTAAAAAAAATTACTATTTTGTGTTTCATTTGCAGTAATTTTACTAAATTTGCGCTTATCGGTATTATTATTGTCTATTATAATTATTGTAATAGACGTTATTAGTGCATTTCCAAATAATTGGAATATATTAATTAGTTATAATATAATTACTTACTTAATTAGATTGATTACTAATTCGTTTTTGTATAAATACGCACTATATTCCTCCTACAACCACACTACATCGTAGCAAGCGAGTTCAACAGACAGTAGGTGAGTCAATTTTTGTATTTACCCTTTTGTATTTTTGAATATATTTAAAATGCAAATTATAACGTATCATCTCATTTCTTCAAACCAAAATAAGTTTATAAAAATAACTCTGACTGAGACATTTACACGAAACGTTATTTAAATAAAAAAAATATGTTACTTATATATTTTAGTTTTAGTGGGGCAAAGTACCCAATTGAAGGAGACATTTTAGTTTAAAGTAGTAATAGATTTGTCATATTAAAGCATTTCTTCCAGAAGCTGTAGCTAATAGTACCTACCAAAGAACTTATGGGCTTGAACATTGTGAGAGGGTTAAAAATTTTGGATGCCATATTAAATTTAAATCATATGGTCTTATAAAATAAAAAATAATCCATTATACACGGCTGGAAAATCCACATGGTCCATATGCCTTTACATGAGTGCAACAATGTAAAGTAGAAAAATTCGTGCGATAGACAAGGATGGATAGGTATATTGATGTCATTTCATAATCTGAATAGTCACTCCCACTTCTAACCCGAAACGGGCGGTGACTATTCAGATTATGAAACGTCTTCACTATAGCCATCCTTGTCTATCGAACGAATTTTTTTACTTTACTTCGTCGCTCTCAGCTTTCACGTAAACGCAGATGGACCATGTGGATTATGCAGCCGTGTATACTGTAGCGAATTTCGCCCTAATGTGCATTATTTATACACTTGTTTACCCATTTGTTTCATGATGTTTCTAGAATTTCTTCTATTTGCTTCTGTTATGTTCTTAGAAGCTTAGAGATTGTTCTATACTGTTACGGCCTCGTTAATGCGCGGGGGTACTTTTTGAAAGGTCAAGTCGTAATTTGTTATTGAGAAGTGTATTTTAATGCTCTACTATAAACAATCAATTAGCAATTACTTTTGAATTCATTATCACTTCGGTACTATCACCATCTAATTTTAATTTACATTATTTTTGTATTAAATATATTTTTTCTTTCAGATCATATTCTCCAGCTTCAAACTAGTGCCTGAAAATGAATTTCCTCAAAATAGTTTTCGTTGCAGCTACCGCTTTTGCGGCTTTGACTTCCTATTATGTGGAAGCTGTTGATAGGTAAATATTAGTTAGTCTGAGGTTCTCTACATTCTGTGCAATATTAGATAAGTAGAATTGACATAAGTTGCTCATTAAAAGCTTTAAAAGTTTCAGTAACCATTTTTCCTAAAAATGTCAGCATGAAAGAAGTTGGTTGTATTTGATTGATAGAAAATACTTTCAATATGGCTGCATTTACATTTTCAACTTCTTTTGAGTGAACATCACTTTTGAAAAAATATTATTGAGTGTATGATCCTTAAGCTTCATACTGATACTTTCGAAATTTTACAATTTTTCTTACAGAACTCCAAAATTAATATTTATTTTTGTGTGCGGTAAACCTGTTTTAGAGTGATTTTTAACTTGTTTGTTGTTAAGAAACGTCTTTTTTTCTGATCTAAAATTAATTTTAAATTCTCATTTTATAATCGATTCAGAAAATGAAATGAAATAATTTTATATACATAATAAAACTTTTTTTCAGTGTAACTGCGGATCCCGAAGCCAAGTACTTGAGACCCACAATGGGCATACCCATATAAAGATAAAATGAAATGATTTATGAAATATGAACTAAATAAAATGAATCTAAAAAAAAATCCACTCAATATTTTAAGTTCCTTCCAAGTAGGTTCGGTGGCTGTGTTTATAGGTATAGATAATACTGTTTGAAATTGCAGTAAGTAGACTGCAACTGCAATTTCAAGCAAAATATAAATCTTGTCTAATATAGACTCGAAAAAGTTTAGAAAAGATATATAGGGTGTTTTTAAGTGAGTAGTAAAAATGGTACCAGTGCATGTAGAGCCACAAATAAGAGAATTGAAGTAAAAATACTTTATATGAAAGTTGCACCCCTGAGGCGATATACCCTCTTAAAGGAGTGGATTGAAATTCATATTTTAATTTTTTTCTTTAACATGAGGAATTCTACAGACAAGAAACTTCGTATGAGTATCCTACTAATAAAGAGACAACTTTTCAATATTTTTTCGATCATTAGCGTATTTTATAAAGGAGTGAAACAGTCAACCCAATTGCAATATTTTATTAGAAATTTTTTATATGAGGCAAATTATTTATNACTGATACTTTCGAAATTTTACAATTTTTCTTACAGAACTCCAAAATTAATATTTATTTTTGTGTGCGGTAAACCTGTTTTAGAGTGATTTTTAACTTGTTTGTTGTTAAGAAACGTCTTTTTTTCTGATCTAAAATTAATTTTAAATTCTCATTTTATAATCGATTCAGAAAATGAGATGAAATAATTTTATATACATAATAAAACTTTTTTCAGTGTAACTGCGGATCCCGAAGCCAAGTACTTGAGACCCACAATGGGCATACCCATATAAAGATAAAATGAAATGATTTATGAAATATGAACTAAATAAAATGAATCTAAAAAAAAATCCACTCAATATTTTAAGTTCCTTCCAAGTAGGTTCGGTGGCTGTGTTTATAGGTATAGATAATACTGTTTGAAATTGCAGTAAGTAGACTGCAACTGCAATTTCAAGCAAAAAATAAATCTTGTCTAATATAGACCCGAAAAAGTTTAGAAAAGCTATACAGGGTGTTTTTAAATGAGTAGCAAAAATGGTACCAGTGCATGTAGAGCCACAAATAAGAGGATTGAAGTAAAAGTACTTTATATGAAAGTTGCACCCCTGAGGCGATATTCCTCTTAAAGGAGTGGATTGAAATTCACATTTTAATTTTTTTCTTTAACATGAGGAATGCTACAGACAAGAAACTTCGTATGAGTATCCTACTAATAAAGAGACAACTTTTCAATATTTTTTCGATCATTAGCGTATTTTATAAAGGAGTGAAACAGTCAACCCAATTGCAATATTTTATTAGAAATTTTTTATATGAGGCAAATTATTTATCCAAAAATGTTTGTTGGGAAGACTGATTTATTGCGCAACTTTTTTACCTCTTGTAATTTTTCGATAAAACCGATAGTTTTCTAGGAAAAAAATTAGATGCGTCATCGTTCACTAAAGCGGTAATTGCGAAAATTCGTAAAAATAAAGTAGGCGAATGTCATAACAAATAAATTGTTATTTATCATATTAATAAATTGACACTTTCTGTCAATAAGCTGGTAATTTAATAATAACATTAAGAATAATTTGCATTACTTCATGAAAAATGTTTGATAACATATGACTATGGGACATGTATTAGGTAAAGTTATTTATCTGAAAAAAAATCCAGAAATGCAAAATTAAAAAAGAATATTCTCGAAATAATTTCCATTTTGCTACAAGCATAACTTAATACGTCTGTTGAAGTTATAACGCACGCGCAAAAACAGTTCTTGGTTATTGCGAAGGTCATCTGCTGCCTGAAATAGTCTTAAGCGCAGTTGGAGTGGCATAAACAATACTTTTTATGTGTCCCCACAAAAAGAAATCTATAAGCGTTAGGTCAGGTGAACGTGCAGGTCAACAAACAGGGATATCACGACCACGATCAATCCAGCGATTCGGGTAATTTAAATTTAACCATTCTCTAACGGCAAGAGTACTATGTGCACGCGCCCCATCGTGCATATACCACATCACCTGACGTGTAGCGAGGGGTACATCCTCAAGTAATGTTGGAAGACGAGGGGCGATCCGCTGATGTAATCTTCGTACGTTTGAATCTTTATGTAATCTACGTAATCTTATCTGTAATCTATGTAATCTGTCTGTAATCTACGTAATCTTATCTGTAATCCTCGCTGTAATCTATGTAATCAGCTAATGAATTTCCTCGATGTAGTCGTTATACAACGCCCCCCCCCTACCTCATTTTCCAAAGAATGCCACAGAAACCTCGACAGAAATCTATATGGTGCGATTGGTGTGTTCCAAAGGGCAATCCGCCAAGGAAAAAACAGACGAAGATTACAAAATTTCTGAAATCTCTTGTAATGTATCTGCAGATTTCAATATCAATTCAAAAAATATTACAAATTTCATATAAATAATCAAGATTACAACACATTTCAGGAGATTTCAGAGTTATTTTAGTAGATTTCAATGATTACTTAAGATTTCAATAGGATTATTAGAAATTAAAAGAATATTTCAAAATTTCTTAATAAGGTTTCAAGGAATACGGGAAGATTACAATAAGTTTTGAATGTCCATTTGAACAA
>NW_019418254.1:0-4317 GCF_000390285.2 Anoplophora glabripennis | reverse complement strand
GTAAAAATAAAGTAGGCGAATGTCACAACAAATAAATTGTTATTTATCATGTTAATAAATTGACACTTTCTGTCAATAAGCTGGTAATTTAATAATAACATTAAGAATAATTTGCATTACTTCATGAAAAATGTTTGATAACATATGACTATGGGACATGTATTAGGTAAAGTTATTTATCTGAAAAAAAACAAGAAATGCAAAATTAAAAAAGAATATTCTCGAAATAATTTCCATTTTGCTACAAGCATAACTTAATATGTCTGTTGAAGTTATAACGCACGCGCAAAAACAGTTCTTGGTTATTGCGAAGGTCATCTGCTGCCTGAAATAGTCTTAAGCGCAGTTGGAGTGGCATAAACAATACTTTTTATGTGTCCCCACAAAAAGAAATCCATAAGCGTTAGGTCAGGTGAACGTGCAGGTCAACAAACAGGGATATCACAACCACGATCAATCCAGCGATTCGGGTAATTTAAATTTAACCATTCTCTAACGGCAAGTGTACCATGTGCAGGCGCCTCATCGTGCATATACCACTGACGTGTAGCGAGGGGTACATCCTCAAGTAATGTTGGAAGATTTTCGTTCAAAAATCTAAGATACTCGGCCGCTCCAAGCCTGTGTGGAAGAATAAAAGGACCTACTAGAGTATTTCCTACAATTTCCATCTAAACGTTTAAACTGAAATTATATTGACATCTTGAAACAAATATTTCCCGACCATGAATGAACATTATGAAGGTTTACTGCACCTACTCTAGGAAAATTTGCTTCATTGGTGAAAAGTATATTCATTAGGTTGCCTGGACGCCTGTCTTGTGCTTGTACCACAGTCTTGTTCTAGATGTTCCAGTACATCTTCCTCAGTTTCAACAGTTCGGACATTACGCCTTCTTCCGGCACGCTCACAATTGGGCAGAATTTTATCAGTTTCGCGAAAGCCTTCTTTCCATCGAGGCCAATGTTTGTCTATGAGGAATCCGTTGGTTTTTTATTTTGTGGTATAATCTTACTGCAGCATGACGACATATTCGTCATTGGTATAAATATTATTTGCCATATACAAAGACATTCAGGCTGAGTATGTATCCCATTTTATCATAATAACTGTTATGTTATTTCAGGGTTAAACGTTAAGGTTAACGTTAACTGTTAAGATATAACGTGAGTGTTATTGAGGAATTAAGACCATTTTTAGCAAATACTCGTACTGCAATTTTGTTGTTTTTTGAAGACGCTTTTGTGTCGATATTTTTAATAATAATTATGCAAATTTATTATAAACAAGAGAAAGTATTAGACAAAAACACATATAACTGACAGATGTCTTTTAGGTTATGAAACATGAAACAAATGCAAACTCGTAAATAACGGGTAAGTACAACATAAATTAGTTTGTAACACGTTATCTTAAATTATAACAAGAGTTTCTTAAAGGCAAGGAATTTGGTGTTGCTATAGTTTAACGTACGTGTTATTTGTATAATGAAAATGATCGGCTTGTTAAATTTAAATTTACTTGCCGGTTTTATAAAAGTGTCAAATGAATAAACAGAATGAGACAAATAATAATAATTATTATTACAGTAACCTTCATTTTTATTTATCTGGCAACTTCGATTGAAATATGAAATTATATTTTTTAAAATGCTTGTAACTTCTAAACAAAAACAAATCGGACCTACGTTCATATAAGAAAAAAATGTTTGAAATTGACCCAGCTACCATTTGTCAAAGTTTGTGTGTTGTAGAACATGTGGTATATAATTATTCATGTTCTACAATTTTTTCGTTCTTCCGTAACGCATCACGGACCACATCGAATACATAAAGGAATATTCTAGAAAACATCAAAATATCAGTATTGCAAAAATGATACATCTACAAATAATCAAGAACCGAATGAAATAATTAATAACGAAGGTGAACTTGCAATCATCACTCCTTTCTTAGAACTAATAATCCCGATGAGGTTACTCCACTGCATGAACTTCTTTAGCAAAAACACAAGTGTCACAATGCCTGCCCAATTCTTCCATATTCCATATTTTGTTCAAAATATCGTGTGGTCCCCGATAAATGGTAATGAGGACAGAGCAACATAATCTCTGTAACTCAAGACCATGCTATCATACATAAACCGTCCGAGACTTTGCCACCAAGCCACCCGTGTAGTAAATATAATGGTTTGAAGAAAAGTACTCGAGTCATGAAGGAGGGTGTACAAGGGGTCTAATAAGGCCTAAGTGCCGCGGTGGAAGACAATTCCACCACCCTCCGACATACATACATAAATACCCTTTGGAACTGCAGTTTCAATATTGGGCGGATCTTCGCCCGCCAATATGGTCTCGTCTTTTCCGAAAGTTTTACATATCTTGCAAGCTCTTCCATAGCCCTTCAGTTTTTCGAATCGTGGTTCACCTGTCACAGACCTAAGTTACCTTGGCTTGCCCCAACTGATTGTAGATGCTTAATGGCGGCTTTGATTTCTAGGGCCATGATCAAAATTAACCTAAATTCAATTGTTTCAGAATTTCGCATATAATAGATTACGCTACTCACTACTTTGGAATGCTGATGGCGTATATCTGCTAGGTTGCGTGAATCTCGATTTATACGGACTATAAATTCATGGTTTAAGTTTGTGACTTTAGTCCACTCAATGTATTACCAGATTTTTCGATTTCGTGAGAGGTTTTTGATGTTCCACCGAATCGATAAGGGTTCAATGAGTCTTTAAACGTCGACTCGTTTTCAGTACTGTGCCCAAGGAGAAACTGTCGTAGGAATGGAACTTCAGATTTCGCCTGTTTTGAATCTGCCAACAAACCACCCAAACCACGGATTTTTCATGCCAAAACACTAAAGGCAAGCTGCCACAGCAGGCCCAAGCAGCCCTCCAACCATGTTTCAAAAACATGCATGAAACTCCCCAACTGCGACAAATTGTCTTCTACAACATGCAAGACGTTCAACACATTGTACGAAGATACCCAAACGTCCACCACACCCGTCAAATCACCTCAGACGGCGAAGTAAGAAAATCGCCGAATTTTCACCCATCTTTTGAATTTCCTAACGTCGATCCGCGAAGACGATACCAAGCCGGCGTAGCCACCCTCTGTGATACCGGATGATAACCGCGGTCTGCGTCGCAGACTCCCTACAACCAAGGACAGAGGAAATAAAATTTTCGCCTCCCTTTTGAATTTTTGATTTTTTCAAATCGCCAGAACATAGTGCCTGGTGAACTCTGAGTCTAATTCGTACGCAAGAAACCGCACCTAGCAATTTTGTACTTTTGCATCATTTTAATAAATACCTTTACTTATTTCCGAGTTATTATTTCTCGTCCAAAAAATACCAAAANAACGGAATTAAACCGCAGCTCGCGTTACAAATTACAGGGCGCACCGGCAGCGGTCACTCCGAAATAAATCGTCTTTCATCCGCCGCGCTGTTAGTTTTGACGTGCCGATAATTTCAGGCCATACCGCACGATTTTTCCGACGCGGTATGCGCTGCTCATGTACCAATTAAGCCCATCACAAGGACCACATAAATTACGCCGTGGACGTCGTCTGCTGGTCGGCTATCTCGTACTTCGGCGTCTTATCTCGACCGCGACGTGCGCTGTAGTGGGCTATTCGTCATGCGGGTGCGCTTATCTTGAAGTCATCTGGTTAGCATGCAAAAATACCAGACCGACGACACTGGGCGTAATGCAGGAGATAGACGTGGATGCAGACCATCGATACGATTTTCGTATGCAGAGTGGCTCTCAAGATTTAAATCAGATGACGTCTATACAATAACAAAAATGTTAAGCAAATTTTGAGTTGAGTTGAGTTGATAAACAAGTAAAAAAAATAAAAAAGTAAAAATATCTCTGATATGGTCACATTTTAAAACTTATAAAACACAGCATAATGATGCATCTATTAGTCGAGAAAATAAAGCACTGAACCTCCGAAATCTGTGCAGTAAGATGGATCGTGATGCGGTTTTTTGCATTCGATGATTCGTTAGAGCATCCAGAAAGTTTGTGATCCTATGTGATCAATGAGAAATGAAAATTGGATCGGTGTATATTGATTGTATTGAAGTATATGTGAAAGAGAGACAGAGTTGTTGGTGCTCCTGTGTATAAGTCTTTTGATGGTTAAATTCAATGTTTTAAAAAGTGATTTTTTGCAAGGGTTGAAAACTAATTAGTTTTTTTAATACAATTGTATTAAACAGGGATTGTATATTAATATTGTAAATGAACAACAGATAATAGTGGTTTAATAATATTGT
Organism: Anoplophora glabripennis; assembly: GCF_000390285.2. Classification (NCBI taxonomy): domain Eukaryota; kingdom Metazoa; phylum Arthropoda; class Insecta; order Coleoptera; family Cerambycidae; genus Anoplophora; species Anoplophora glabripennis. The sequence continues at coordinate 12 of NW_019418254.1, read as the reverse complement.
TATTGAATGAGG
>NW_019418253.1:6059-17738 GCF_000390285.2 Anoplophora glabripennis | reverse complement strand
ACTCCAACTTTATCAAAGGTCATAATATCCAATTTTTTTTTAATAACAAACACCTTTTCCACATTTTTTTCTACAACTAAACTTCCAATATTCAAAGATTTTTTCTTCAACATTAACGTTGAGACCATTAAAATATTCCAAAAATATTCTTTTCAAAAAATAAATCACGAATATAAACATTCTGGTTACCAACAAATTATAAAAATAAATAACACGACTCGACGATGAAAATTAACGAGTGACAAATATTTTTCAAATTCCTTCCCGCTATACATTTAAAAAAAAAAATGTTCACTTTACAATTTTCGATTAAAAATTAAGATGGTTTTTCCATTTTAAATAAATATTAAATAAAAGAATATTTGTAATAAAACAAATTACAACATATTTGGAACATAAATTGATTACTTTTCACGAAATTTCGTTGACAATATTATTTTTTACTAAAGATTAATTTAAATAACCAAAAACTTGGTTATTTAAATTTTTTTCATAAATTTTCAGATTATATAAAATATATGTTACTAAAAACGTTATAAATGTTTTTATTGCCTACAACTTTGCCATTTAACTTTTTCCCATTAAACTCGTAATTTTTCCGAAAATATAGAAAATCTGTTTTTTACCCTTTAAAACTCACCGCCTTGCCAACCTCACATCCCCCATACATTAATTTTCCTTTCATTTCCCTTATTTTCTATTTTACAAATCATTTCATTCTACTATAATTTTTCTTTCACTACAAAATTATCAACCCCCACCTATAACGACTACGCATAAAATTTACAAACAAATCCAACTTCCATTAAATTACAAATTTTAGTTTAAAAATTGAAACAAAATTAACTTTCCCAAATTACAAATTGCAAACATACTCCCACAGGATACAAAACCAGTTTTACCTTTTTTATTAGTATTTATTCAAAAATTTTAATTCAAATATATTTTTCACAAATTAGAAATACTTGCTTTATATCAATTCAAAAATAAATTCCTTCCATAAAAATTATGCAATTTAAACATACTTACTTCGATGCATTTATAGCTGATGAATAAGTTACATAACATTAAAGNTTATTCAAAAATTTTAATTCAAATATATTTTTCACAAATTAGAGATACTTGCTTTATATCGATTCAAAAATAAATTCCTTCCATAAAAATTATGCAATTTAAACATACTTACTTCGATGCATTTATAGCTGATGAATAAGTTACATAACATTAAAGTTAAAATTTAAAAATTCGAAATTCTTAAATTTTATAAATAATTTTCAATAGATTCTTTTAAAATTTTTGCATTTAAAAATGTTTAACTACAACACGAATCCGTTCTTAATTTTGCTATAAACACTACAGACCGCTACGATATGTTCCCTTGATTAACACAAAACCAGTTTTCCCTTCTTTATTCGTATCTGTTCAGAAATTTTAACTCAATTCTATCTATTTTTCACAAATAAGAGATACTTGCTTTATATCGATTAATTTAACAGTTTTCAATTAATTTTTTATTATATACAATGCAATTAAATATAATTCACATTTATAGTTATATAAAAATTTTAATATTAAATTTTAAAAATTTTTAATTATATTCAAGTGACTACATCGAATTTTTATAATTTAAATATTTGACTTTCACTCGTTTCTTTTTTTCATTTAACATTTTTCGATGAAAAAATTATACTTTTACAAAAGAAATCACATTTTCAATTTAAATAAATCAGTTATAGATTCAACATTTTTTCTGTAACTTATTAATGCCAGTGACCACTTCCGTTGATCAGTTGCTTTAACAAATTATGTATTTTATTTTATTACATCCATACATAAATAAAAATTCATCAAAAACAATTAAATTAATCAACAAATAACAAATATCTTTTATTTATGATCAATAGATGAGAAAACAATATTTTTCTATTAAGGGCCCCATATTCTTTAAATAGTGTTTTCCGCAAAGACAAATAATTTCAAACATTTAATAACTGAATAATCTAAAGCATATCAAATCATAGAAATATTATGTCATGCCATCTAATTATTTTCAAAGACGCCGCAGTAAAACGAATAAACAGGTGCAAAAAACGATCAAACCATCAAGGTTTTAGGTACTGAAATCTACGAAAATACTAACTTTTTTATATATAATTCCACATGTAAATATTCTTATAACATTTACTTGCTTAGTCCTACATATAAAATTGTTTACTTTTATTTATAAGTACGTGAAAATAATTCTTAAAATGTGGGGTTAGAATAACAGCAAACGCATGTTTTACAAACGCTTTTTTTTTAGTTATTATTTTATTTGAGTAAATATAAATGGTAACAATGAATAAACAAAACATCAAGAATTTTATTTTTGTGCTTACTTTTGTTCTACACGTTTTACTTTCAAAGATTTCAGTACCTAAAAACGACAGAAATTTCACTATTTCTCGGCCGGGAATATGACCACCTTAAAACCTTCGTACAACCACCGATAATAATATTTAAACTAATTTTTATCAACCCAATGTACATTTCGTAGCACTCTCTACCATTTACAACAAAACAAAGTACCGATTCATCTTTCCTAAACCAAAAAAACGATTATTTCAAATTTTCTAAAGAATCCTTCGACAATTTTTTAAATCATAAAATTTTCAGATTGAAAATTTCTACTTTAACGCCCCGTTACTTTTATTTTTAACCACCAACAGACCAAGCTCCATCACATTATTTTCACGTTACAAACCTACTCTTACTCTGTCTATCCCACTAATTTGAAAACACCCTGTACATCTACACACATCCAAAATATCGACATAAAAGTTGTTTTCTATTTAAATTTATAAATATCTGCTAGACATTAATTTCAATTTGCACACCCCATACGTACAATATAATCTACAGATAACCTTGCATCATTGCAAACAAATAACATATTTCAACGTAAAATTTATAAATCCATCAAAATACAAATCACAACTTCCCTCCTCCCTTCCAAAATATATCGCCCTGTATATAACATCAACCCAACGGCGCATTACCTCACTCCGGCGCAATAACGCACGAAGCCTCCCCTCCCCAGCTCCCCTCTCCAACTCCCCACACGACATCCCAACCGTACCACCACTACCAAACATCATAGTAAATAACGAAACAACTTTCACTCAGCCATTCAGTCCACAATAAACGTTTAACACGTTACGATCGAACGGCCGTGCTTAACAAATGAGAATTCAAGTCTATAATTTTCATTACGGACTATAAACAAATAATTTAGAACTCCGACAGTCTGTAATTTCTATTGCCGACTATAAACTCATAAAATAAATTCGAAAAACTTTGAACTCGGCGACGAACAAAATAGTTGGTCTCGTACTAACGTACTTTTGCAAGTCCACGGAGAAATAACTACTCTCCTAAAATAAAAGTTAATGGTAATGTAATGGTTTTTAAAAGAATTCGACGACCAGTCTAGGTTCCAGATTCGTAATTTACGAATTACGAATCTAATAAAAAGAATTCAAGTCTGCAATTTTTATTGCGGACTCTAAACTTTACCGCCGTGGCAATCGCGTGCCTCAACGAGGGAAAAATCACCGGTGGAGTTGATTGACCGTTGCCGAGCGCCTGCAAGGATTTACGGTCTCTCGACGCCACAGAAGCAAGAACAGGAGCAACACACCGCGAGGCTTTGCACTGGGTCTGACGCCGGCGTCAACCCTAAGCCCTAGAAGAAACAAGACAGAGCCGGCGTTCCAACGACGGGGCGCGACAGTAAGCCGCCCTCGAGGAAGCGACTAGGCCCAAGCAAGAAAAAGACGACCAACGGTTTCGCGTTTCACAAATATCCCCTAATAACGCATTTTTCATTTTCAATTCAATTCCATCGGAAACGGTTTCCTTCCTATTGTCCCAAAATCGAAATCCATCGCCACACAGTGAAACGAACTTCCACTGTCACATTAACATTACTCTTCACCCCGCATAATTCCAATCTTTCCAATAATTTTATTTCAAAATGTTCGTCTTCAATGTCCCTATCGATCCCTCTTTTGGAATTTTTTATTCCGATCTTTATTTTATTAATAATTCACTCCAAAATTAGATTTTTATGAAATATTATTTAATTTCGACATAAATTTGAACCTCCACCGCACAAATTCGCGTTTTTCAAATTTTTTTCATCTAAAAATATTCGTTTCCTTAAAATACTACAAAACTATCATAATTTTCCAAATATTTCCATTTATCAAATCATTTTAAATAAGAAACTTCACGACCTGCGGAAAAATTAGATAAAACAAAAATTATTTAAAATCACTCGAAGAATCTCAAAATTATTTTCCACAATTTTTGGATGTATTTAAAATTTTTAGATTTCAAATTCTTTAAAATATCCCAAATTTTGACCAACTATTATAAAATATTTTTTTACGTATTCCTCGACTGATTCTAAACAACTTCTGATTCATCTAATTTTTCCCCAAATTCCGAAATCTCTAATTACAAAATCCGTTTTCCACAAAAATTTTTTGATTATAACCATTTTTGCAAATACAGAAAAATTTTCTCCCAACTTTCTTGCACAAAATTATATTTTTTTTCTGAAACCTACGATTTTCAACTTATCAATTTTCCAAAAATCATGAACTTGCGCCATGGACGACCACATTTCCGCCAAAATTCGCTTTTTTCTCATAAATATCGATTTTTCAAATCAATTTTCAAAACAATTACCACAATCAAAAATCCCAAAATAATAATCCACGACAAAATTCAAAACGAACATTTTCAAGTAAAATTCACCCCAAACCGTGAAACTATGTCAGATGTACGATAATTTACATGTAACAATAACCTTTCGTCCAACTGTGCGCCGTTCGGATTTATTTACATGAACGACCCCTTTTCTCCATCACAACTCTTCTAAATTGCGACTAACCCATCCGGACCACGATAGCCAACGACAACTTCAGCAACACAGTCAAAAACCCGATTCCCAAAATCAATTAAAACGCGAATGCGACAACCAGAATTAAAAAAACGACTCGGTAACAGATCCTCCGCCACAAAAGAGCATCCCCGACGCGATCACACTACCTTTTCTTATGATGATTTTATTGCAAGAATCCACGACAAAATCCTCTGATGCTGCTAACTAAGAAACCCGATCCCATCGCGGACGTTGTTCTGTGACGGACGATCTGCTAGCGATTGGCTTTTCTAATCGCGATTACCGCATTCGCATTCTAATTCAACCAGAGAATACCGTTTCCTAAATTCGTTTAGAAAGTCGTCATTAGCTTTCGTCCTCCATACATACCCATCGCTCAAAACTTATAACAATCCTAACTTGGAAAAGCCGGCCACACTTCTGAACAAATCCCGACGGCATCCTAACCCAATTTCACGTCGATCTCACGAAACGAAACTATCTTTTCCTATTAATCTGCAAATTCCAAAAACTATTAACGACGTTTTCATAAATCAATTCCCCTTCCCTACTACCACCTTCGATTTCGCAAACAATCAATTGAAAACGTTCTATCTACCCTACCTTCGAAATACACGACTTTTCGCTTCGTTCCCCGAACAGCCGGAATTTTTAACAAATTTCAAACATTCTTTACAAATTCGCCACTCCACCAAAATCCGCGATCAATTGAAATTCCATTTTTCTAATTTTAATTTTTATCGTATTTTTCTTACTCGTACGCAGACATTTAGTAGCGAGGAAAATTATACAAAATTTCAGGCGTTTTTACGACTCGTCACCATTGTCGACGTTTCCTATTCTCCTCGTCATTGTCATTTCAAAGTTCTCGTAATCGATCGCCAACTCAAATGAAGCGACCACGAAAACCTTTAAACGACAACTACAAAAAAAATACCAAACACCAACAACGACAATTCCAACGACCAACCGCAAACACGCCAAATTTTTTATTAACCACCCCCACACCAAGTTTCTACGCACGATACGAAAAAACAACCATAAAACTTTCGTAAATATCAAATTTTCTTCGATCTCCCATTACAATAAAATGACAAATTTATGAAAGTATATGTGATTTTGTAAAGATTCATACGATTCCCAGAACAAAACCAATAATCTTCGATTTCAAGCATTTCATAAATAGAACGTTTCCAACAAATTATTTGCAAACAGCGCCTTATCCATTCGAAATTCACCCTCCAATTGATTTTCAAAATTCAACCTATTACCAACGAATACGATTTATAAAAACACCGTTATTAATTTTCACAATTTGCAAATTATTAAAAAATTACACTTTCGTTTCGTAGTACTCGCATAAAATAGAAGTCCCACACCGTTACATTTTATTCAAACACCCCGTCCCCCTTTACTACATCACGACTCTTATAAATTGCCAAAAACCGATCCCAATAACGACTTCGCCAGGCGACAAACTAAAAACCGCGACCCACGGAACGAATCAAAACGCCAACACCACAACCGCGACTAAAAAAAAACGCATCAATCACAATCCCCCACCCACACAAAAACATCCACGACGCCATCGAACTACCTATCAAACCCCCACAACAAATTCCTCGCCATAAAAAGTGGCACGATCTACTCGCGATTATCACATGCATTCTGATTCGTCTGAACCCCCTTCCTACGTTCACTATAAAGAACATCCCCGCCTCTCCTCGTCCGTACCGATCGCTCGAAATTTATAAAAATCCTTATTTCGTCCAACCCCGATTCCACGACGGTACCACGAAACGAAACTCTCTTATCCTAAGAATCTGCAAATTCAAAAAACTATTTACGGTATTTTCATAAATCCTTCCCGTTCACAACTCGCCAATAATTATATCGTTTAAATACGTTTACAACTAATTCTTTACGAAAGACATGTTATCCATTACGAGTTAAGCGGCAATTGAACTTATGACAATTGTAATATCGAAAGTGATCGTTAGACGATAAAATTATCAACGTTTCGCGAACAAGTACGATTTACAAAAACAGTTAAAATTTTTTTAAATTTGCGGATTTTTAGGAAAAAAAAGACAACTTCATTTCGTGGTACTGTCATGAAATCGAAGTCCGACGCCGTTGAATTTTATTCAGAAGCGCCACCCCCTTTTCTACGTCACCATTCTTTTTAATTGCAAGCGACCGGTGCAAACGACGACTTCGCCAGCAAACTTAAAAACGCAACCCAAAAAACGATCAAAACGCGAACACAGCAACGGCAACTAAATAAGCGCATCCACACGCGATCCGGCTACCTTTAGTAATCCACAACATACCTCTAATGCTGCTGCTGATTATATAGCCCCATCGCGTCGCGGATGCTCTCCTATAGAGAACGGTCTGCTCTCCCGATACCCTTTTCTAATCACGGTTATCACGTTCACATTCTAATTCGCCTCTCAATGACATTTATATGTTCGCTAAAAAAGTCGTCCTTAGCTGTCATTGTCCGTCCCGGTCGCTCACAATTAATAAAACTTCTAACGTAAAAAAGAGAAACTTCCAAACAAAACCCAACGGCATCAGACCCTATTTCCTCCACAATCAGAAATTCCAAACGGCCGATTCGGACGACGAAACCCAACGACACCTTCGCCAACCAACTTAACAACGCGACCAAAACGACAATTTAAAACTCGAACGCGACAACCGCGACTACAAAAACGCAAATTACACCATCCGCCACAAAAAAGCATCCACAACGCCATCGAACTACTTTATAATAGACCCCCGCAACTAATTCCTCACCTAAAACGTAGCCCAATCGCGTCACGGATACTTTCCTATGGCGGACAATTTCCTACCCATACACTTTTCTAACCGCCATTGCTACATTCGCTTTATAATTCATCCTCTGCGTCGCGTTTCTAATTCGCTAAAGAAGTCCTCGTCAAGTCTCGTCGTCCATTCCCATCGACCGCCATTTATAAAAATCCTGACGTAGAAAAGAGAGCGATAATTCTGAACAAACCCCGACGGCATCAAACGCCCATTACACGACAATACGACGAACCGAACCTGTATTTTCCTAATAATCTGGCAAATTCCAAAAACTGCGATATTTTCGTAAATCGTAGCCGTCCGCGANTCACAAAAAAGCATCCCCGACGCGATCACGCTACCTTTTCTTATGAAGAATTTATTGCAAGGATCCACGACAAAATCCTCTGATGCTGCTAACTAAGAAACCCGATCCCATCGCGGACGTTTTTCTGTGACGGACGATCTGCTACCGATTGGCTTTTCTAATCGCGATTACCGCATTCGCATTCTAATTCAACCAGAGAATCGCGTTTCCTAAATTCGTTTAGAAAGTCGTCATTAACTTTCGTTCTCCATACATACCCATCGCTCAAAACTTATAACAATCCTAACGTGGAAAAGCCGGCCACACTTCTGAACAAATGCCAACGGCATCCTAACCCAATTTCACGTCGATCTCACGAAACGAAACTATCTTTTCCTAATAATCTGCAAATTCCAAAAACTATTAGCGACGTTTTCATAAATCCATTCCCCTTCACTACTACCACCTTCGATTTCGCAAACAATCAATTGAAAACGTTCTATCTACCCTACCTTCGAAATACACGACTTTTCGCTTCGTTCCCCGAACCGCCGGAATTTTTAGCAAATTTCAAACATTTTTTACATATTCGCCCCTCCACCATAATCCGCGATCAATTGAAATTACATTTTTCTAATTTTAATTTTTATCGTCTTTTTCTTACTCGTACCCAGACATTTACAAGCGAGGAAGATTATGCAAAATTTCAGGCGTTTTTACGACTCGTCACCATTGTCGACGTTTCATATTCTCCTCGTCATTGTCATTTCAAAGTTCTCGTAATCGATCGCCAACTCAAATGAAGCGACCACGAAAACCTTTAAACGACAACTACAAAGAAAATACCAAACACCAACAACGACAATTCCAACGACCAACCGCAAACACGCCAAATTTTTTATTAACCAACCCCACACCAAGTTTCTGCGCACGATACGGAAAAAAACCCATAAAACTTTCGTAAATATCAAATTTTCTTCGATCTCCCATTACAATAAAATGACAAATTTATGAAACTATATGTGATTTTGTAAAAATTCATACGATTCCCAGAACAAAACCAATAATCTTCGATTTCAAGCATTTCATAAATAGAACGTTTCCAACAAATTATTTGCAAACAACGCCTTATCCATTCGAAATTCAGCCTCCAATTGATTTTCTAAATTCAACCTATTACGAACGAATACGATTTATAAAAACACCGTTAATAATTTTCACAATTTGCAGATTATTAAAATATGACACTTTCGTTTCGTAGTACCGGCATAAAATAGAAGTCCGACACCGTTACATTTTGTTCAAACACCCCGTCCCCCTTTACTACATCACGACTCTTATAAATTGCCAAAAACCGGTCCCAATAACGACTTCGCCAGGCGACAAACTAAAGACCGCGACCCACGGAACGAATCACAACGCCAACACCACAACCGCGACTAAAAAAAAAACGCATCAATCACAATCCGCCACCCACACAAAAACATCCACGACGCCATCGAACTACCTATCAAACCCCCACAACAAATTCCTCGCCATAAAAAATGGCACGATCTAATCGCGATTATCACATGCATTCTGATTTCTCTGAACCGCCTTTCTACGTTCACTATGAAGAACATCCCCGCCTCTCCTCGTCCGTATCCATCGCTCGAAATTTATAAAAATCCTTTTTCGTCAAACCCCCATTCCACGACGGTACCACGAAACGAAACTCTCTTATCCTAACAATCTGCAAATTCAAAAAACTATTTACGGTATTTTCATAAATCCTTCCCGTTCACGACTCGCCAATAATTATATCGTTTAAAATCGTTTACAACTAATTCTTTACGAAAGACATGTTATCCATTACGACTTAAGCGGCAATTGGACTTATGACAATTGTAATATCGAAAGTGATCGTTAAACGATAAAATTATCAACGTTTCGCGAACAAGTACGATTTACAAACACATAGTTAAAATTTTTTAAATTTGCGGATTTTTAGGAAAAAAAAAAGACAATTTCATTTCGTGATACTGTCATGAAATCGAAGTCCGACGCCGTTGAATTTTATTCAGAAACGCCACCCCCTTTTCTACGTCACCATTCTTTTTAATTGCAAGCGACCGGTGCAAACGACGACTTCGCCAGCAAACTTAAAAACGCAACCCAAAAAACGATCAAAAACGCGAACACCACAACCGCAACTAAAAGAGCGCATCCGTCACACACCCTCCGCCACATAATAGCATCCACACGCGATCCGGCTACCTTTAGTAATCCAGAACAAACGTCTAATGCTGCTGCTGATTATATAGCCCCATCCCGTCGCGGATGCTTTCCTATAGAGAACGGTCTGCTCCCGATACCCTTTTCTAATCACGGTTATCACGTTCACATTCTAATTCGCTTCTGAATGACATTTATATGTTCGCTAAAAAAGTCGTCCTTAGCTGTCATTGTCCGTCCCGGTCGCTCACAATTAATAAAAATTCTAACGTAAAAAAGAGAGACTTCTAAACATAACCCAACGGCATCAGACCCTATTTCCTCCACAATCAAATATTCCAAACGGCCGATTCGGACGACGAAACCCAACGACACCTTCGCCAACCAACTTAACAACGCGACCAAAACGACAATTTAAAACTCGAACGCGACAACCGCGACTACAAAAACGCAAATTACACCATCCGCCACAAAAAAGCATCCACAACGCCATCGAACTACTTTATAATAGACCCCCGCAACTAATTCCTCACCTAAAACGTAGCCCAATCGCGTCACGGATACTTTCCTATGGCAGACAATTTCCTACCGATACACTTTTCTAACCGCCATTGCTACATTCGCTTTATAATTCATCCTCTGCGTCGCGTTTCTAATTCGCTGAAGAAGTCCTCGTCAAGTCTCGTCGTCCATTCCCATCGACCGCCATTTATAAGAATCCTGACGTAGAAAAATGAGCGATACTTCTGAACAAACCCCTACGGCTTCAAACGCCCATTACACGACAATACGACGAACCGAACCTGTATTTTCCTAATAATCTGCAAATTCCAAAAACTACGATATTTTCGTAAATCGTAGCCGTCCGCGACACGCCGATAATCCTTTCGCATGCCGCTACTTCCGTACGTCAATCCACCGCTTAACCCCAAATGAATAACCAGCCTTCAACAAAAAATTAACAGCGAACATTCTCGACAACCTTTCGTTTCATTCCCCAAACCGCCCAAATCTTTACTAAACAACAAACATTTTTATCAATTCGCCCCTCCACCCGACACCGCGATCCATTCAAATGTGATATTTTACAATTTCAGTTTTTTTCGTCTATTTTTAGTCGTACGCAGACATTTCAAGCCGAAATGAGTTATGCAAAAATGTTTCTTTTCTGCACCTCATCGTCTTTGCCGACATTTCGTATTTTCCTCATAATTGTCGTTTAAAGGTTCTCATGATAGGTCCCTTTAAATTCGCGATCGATTAAAATCCATCCCCGACCGACCCCCAAAACCTTTAAACGGCAACTACTAATATAATTGTAAAACGCCGACAACGACGACTTCAGTAAAACCATTTTCAAACACCATTATCACGCCATAATAAAACGTCC
>NW_019418253.1:0-5802 GCF_000390285.2 Anoplophora glabripennis | reverse complement strand
CGATATCGAAAGTAATAGTTATGCGATAGAAATATCGACGTGTCACAAACGAATACAATTAACATAAACATCGTAAATTGTTCTTCGAATTTGCCAGTTATTTGAAAAATACAATTTCATTTCGTCATTCTGTAATAAAATCCAAATCCGAAAGTATTAAATTTCGTTCGGGATACCCGCTCCTTTTCTTTCTCACGATTCTTATAAATCGCCAACGACCCCTACGAACGACGAAAACCAACGACAACTTCGCCCGCAAACTTCAAAACGCCAACGCCACAACCGCGACTTAAAAAGCGCGTCATTAGCAGACCTTCCACCACAGAAAATCATCCACGACGCCATCGACCTACCTAACCCGTACCAACAGAGATTTTTATAGTGGACCCCCGCATCAAATTCCTCACCATAAACAATAGCCAAATCCCGTCACAAATACTTTCCTATAACGAACAGACTGCTCCCAATTCGCTTTTCTAATCGCGGTTGTCACGTTCGCGTTCACGTTCTGATTCCTTCTCTGAATCACGTTTCTCAATTCACTGAAAGAATCGTCATCGGCCTGCTATCGTCCTCCGTACCCATCGCTCGCAATTTAAATTCCTAACGTTAAAAAAGCAACGCGACTTCTAAACAGAACCCCACCGCATCAGAACACGATTCCACCACGAAACAAAACTATCTTTACCAACAAATTCCAAAATCTATTTCGCGACACGCCCATAATCCTATACTATAACGATCGCCTTCAATACCGCCATTTTCATACGTCAATCGACCCCTACGCCCCTTTCACAAACAAATTCATTGCAAGTGTTCTCGACAACCTTTCCTTTCGTTCCCCCAATACCACGAATTTTCAATAAATCACAAACATTTATAAATTCGCCATTCCACCCGACTCCCCGGTCGATTTTAAATTTAAACGCCATCGTCACGCCATAATTAAACATCCGCGCTACCCTCCAACAACGAACCGCAAAAACGTTACAAATTTTATATTACCCACCCCCGCAACATATATCTGCGCACCACTAAAAAAGAAAACTATTAATCCTCTTTTTATAAACCTATACCGCCCCAACGAATTCCCTGCATCGCCACGCCTGTAAATTGTATATTTCAACCGCCAACACGATAACATCCGCAGCCCCCGACCACTGTAAGCCACATCCCCTTCTATGAACGACGATTAACCTACAACCGTCACGTCTATAAAAACCGACATACTCGATGACAATCCTGAAATCAAACGCTACTGCGAAATTAATTTAAACCGCTACATCTACCACAACGTCTATCCCCGATAAATTCCAAACGCCAAATTACTTTTATAACTTTTCAACTACAACACTTATTACCAAACGCGCCCTTGTACTATCGCCCTCCCGCGAACCGCAGAACATCGCCTAATCTGTCCCATAAAAAGCCACCTATATACGACTTNATTCGCTTTTCTAATCGCGGTTGTCACATTCGCGTTCGCGTTCTGATTCCTTCTCTGAATCACGTTTCTTAATTCACTGAAAGAATCGTGTCATCGGCCTGCTATCGTCCTCCGTACCCATCGCTCGCAATTCGAGTTCTAAACAAAACCCCCCCGCATCAGACCCCGATTCCACCACGAAACAAAACTATCTTTTCCTCATTACCTGCAAATTCCAAAATCTATTTCGCGACACGCCCATAATCCTATACTATAACGATCGCCTTCAATACCGCCATTTTCATACGTCAATCGACCCCTACGCCCCTTTCGCAAACAAATTCATTGCAAGTGTTCTCGACAACCTTTCCTTTCGTTCCCGCAACACCACGAATTTTCAATACATCACCAACATTTATAAATTCGCCATTCCACCCGACTCCCCGGTCGATTTTAAATTTAAACGCCATCGTCACGCCATAATTAAACATCCGCGTTACCCTCCAACGACGAGCCGCAAACACGTCACAAATTTTTTATTACCCACCTCCGCAACATATGTCTGCGCACCACTAAGAAAGAAAGCTATTAATCCTCTTTTTATAAACCTATACCACCCCAACGAATTCCCTGCATCGCCACGCCTGTAAATTGTATTTTTCAACCGCCAACACGATAACATCCGCAGCCCCCGACCACTGTAAGCCACATCCCCTTCTATGAACGACGATTAACCTACAACCGTCACGTCTATAAATACCTACATACTCGACGACAATCCTGAGATCAAACGCTACTGCCAAATTAATATAAACCGCTACATCTACCACGACGTCTACCCGTGAGAAATTCCAGCCGCCAAATTAATTTTATTACTTTTCAACTCGAACACATAATAAAACGCGCCCTTGTGCTATCGCCCTCCCGCGAACCCCAAAAAATCGCCTAATCTGCCCCATAAAAAGCCACCTATTTACGACTTATTACTTAATTTTCAAATTCGAAATGATGATTTCAAAAATTCCCAACTAGCACGTATACACTAATCCGACCTTCCCCGGCTGGCGACCTCAAATCCAAATTCAACTTAATATTTAATCCCACTTCACCGCTACTACGCAGAAACCCGCAAAACTACCACCGTTACACCATTGAATGGCATTCGCGACACCAACGAACAAAAATAAACGACTATTATTTTTGTTATACACCCCCACGGCGAATTACTGGAAATTCTCCGACCCGAAATTTTTCAATCTGCAATTTTCATTGCTACTCCTCAATACTAACCGTTAAGAATTCGAACAAAGTATCACCAATTTTAATTTTATTCCAAGGCCACCCTCTATTTATTTCCCCGACTGCCACATAATAATACCACCGCAACTCCGTATTTGTCGTTTTTCCCAAAAAAAAAAAATCCCCAGTTGTCCCTCACGATTTTCTTTCCGATTCCATTTCCGCCTCCCGCTCCCATATGAATTTGTAAATAAACTCAAAATATCCCACCCTACCACTCAAACTTCCAAATACCCGCATCCCGAAAGTTTATTTCCAAATCTCCTTCCCATATATACCCTCGAAAAAATTATCAAAAAACACTCCCGCTTCTTTCTAATTTTTTTCTATAAAAACAAAGATTTCCCTGAACTTTTAGCCGACAAATAATTTTTCAAACTACCAGACTTACGCAACGATTTTGTTTTCCGTTTTTTTCAGAAAAAAATCGATGAAGCAAACATTTTTTAGAATCCGTCTAGGAATTCTCAATTTAATTTCACAGATTTTTTGGATTTGGACATTTCTTTAAATGTCCCAACATGTGTCCAAAAATTATGAAAAATTTGTTTCAATATTGCTCCAATGATTCTAATCAATTTTTGGTTCATTTAATAATTCCCCACTTTGCGATATTTCGAATTAGACATTTTCTCCCCATTTTTACGCAGACAATTTTGTAATATTTATCAAAACGAAGATTTTCTGCTAAAAAAAAATTCGAAAAACATCAAGTTGAACCATGTAGGACCACCTTTGCGCCGAAAATCAGTTCTTTTTCATTACAATCGAATTTTGGAAACTACGCAAAAACCGATAAAACTACGACCGTTACGCCATAGGATAACATCCGCGACGCCCGCAACAAATAAAACCGACCAGAGCCACGACCAATTCCTCAAACTTCTTCGACCCCAAAAATTTCAATCTGCAATTTTCATTGCTACTAAAAACTAACTATTAAGAATTCGAACCCACGATGATATCGACTTTTCATTCTATTCCAAAACCGCCCTATACTACCTAACCGCCACTGTAAAATCCAAAAATCCCCGCCCTCCCCCTTCCGAACTAACCGGCCACGACCGCCGCTACAGAAACCCAATAAAATAACGCTACGAATAAAACCCTTTCCCGACCACGAAAATTATGATAAAAGATTTTTGTTATATACGAACCTCCGCGACGACCCCTTCCTCTAAATTAAAATTCCTACAATAACGAAACCGTTCATCCTTACCTCTAAAATATCTCTCGATAAATATTTTTAATTTCCATCAGAACTATACTTTCTTCCTAATTTTTCCATTCCTTAACCTCATTAAATTACTATTTTTTTCCATTTATTTCCCCGGCTGCGACGACTTTCCACGAAAACTTAAATTTTTTTTTTAAAATTACCTTATCCCGGCTAAACACACCTCCCCTTTCGCGATCTATGATCCCATTCCTCGAAATTTTATACCGAAACTACCTATATGCACTTTTTACAAAACAAAAATTACCCGTTGTCCCTCACGATTTTCTTTCAGATTCCCTTTCCGCCTCCCGCTCCGATATCAATATATAAATGAACTGAAAATATTCGACCCTCCGACTCTAAAACATCCAAATACCCTCATCCCCAACGATTATTTTAATGTCCCCTACCGATATAACCGCTCGAAGAAAGAATCAAAATCCTGCCGATACTTTCTAACTTTTTTCTAAAAAACGAAGTTTTCCATAAAATTTTACACGACAAAAAATTTCTTAAATTCAACCATCATTCCGCTCCGAATTTTTATCCGCTTTTTTGACGCGCTTTAAAATTTTTCAAATTTGCCCGTTTCTTTAATCATTCAAATGTCTCCCAAAAATCTAAATTACCCATTTCTTCGATACTCGCTTATCTGCGCCCTCGTTCTTTTAAAAACCTCCCTGTACCCCTGGTAACCACGACAAAATCCCTAACGCGAAACGCGAATCTTCACCACCTCGTCCCTTCCCGAAAACTACCACTATCGCATTCCCATCCCTCTACACCCCAAATAGTTACCCTGTTTCGGATAATATTTTTTCAAAGTGTTCGTCTTCCATGTCGCTATCGATCCCTCATTTAGGATTTTTAAATTCGGTCTTATTGTTTTTGAAATTTCAATCCAAATTCGATTTTTAAGAAAAAAAAAAAAACACTTTTCGGCCCAAATGTGATCCTACCTGGCGGAAGTTGATGTTTTTCCAAATTTTTTTTCAGCTGAAAATCTACTTTTTCATAAATACTACCGAAACTATACGCGTAAAAGTCGCAAGAAACATTTTTCATATTCCCCAAAGCGGTCATAATGTTCCAAAAATTTTTGTGCAGAAGCGACTTTTATTCGAAATTCCGGAACCTAAGGAAAAATTAGATGAACCAAAAGTTGTTTTGAATAGCTCGAGGAATACACAAAAACAATTTCCACAATTTTTGGATATTTTTAAATATTTTTGGATTTGAACATTTTTTTAAATATCCCCCAAATATGTCCAAAATTTCCGGAAATTTTTTTTTAAGTATTCCTCGACTGATTCTAAACAACTTTTGATTCCTCTCGTATTTCCCCAGATCGCGAAATTTCGAATTTAAAAATCGCTTCTCCACGAACATTTTTGGATTATGACCGTTTTCCCGATTATAAAAAATTTCTCTCCCGACTTTCACGCGAACAGTCTTATCGTATTTATCAAAACCAACGTTTTCCGCTCAAAAATATTTCGAAAAACATCTACTTACGCCATGTAGGACCACGTTTACGCCGAAAAATCCATTTTTTTTTCATTAAAATCGAATTTTAAAGTCAATATCCAAGAAAGTGAAAACCGAAATCGAAAATGCCAAATGAAGGATCGATAGGCAACATTCGAGACGAACTTCTTGAAAAAATATTCACCCGAAACCGTTCAACTATGTTGAGTGTAGAATAATTTGAATGTGACGGTGGCGTTTCGTCCCACTATGCGGCGGCGGCGCGGCGTATCCATCGATCACGAAACGATATTTCACGCGTCACCGATGGTCGTCTTTTTCTTGCTTGGGCCTAGTCGCTTCCTCGAGGGCGGCTTACTGTCGCGCCCCG
>NW_019418252.1:151349-157316 GCF_000390285.2 Anoplophora glabripennis | reverse complement strand
ATATATCGTTTAAAATTTTATTCGATATTAAGAGTTTTGTGTTACGATGGTGTCTTAGTTGTGTTCTCAATATTCGTGTTACTTTTCGTTCAATTGCAGGGCTGGAAAATTTAAAGCAAGTTATATTATCAAGTGATATTGATTGTTTTAGGAATCTGAATGTTTCTTCATCAGATAATAAGTTCTAAGGGTAACATGATCACGGAATTTATTGAAGACGTATTTAGAATCGAAAATTTCGCTTTGGGTAGTATTGGATTCAGTTATTATTATTTGGGATTTATATTGATTTAATGAGCTTTCTGTGTAAGGGATTGAAAACATGGGTTCTTCCTGACTAGTATGAACAGTTTGATTGTCATCAGGTGGTTGATTATTATCATTGGGTGGTATAAGGTTTTCTAAATCTTCACCGGTTATCTGCGTTAGTTGATCGTCAGAATTTTCATTTAATAGTTCTTTAATTATTGTGTCAAGATCGTCATCACATTGCGCTTGCGTGCTGAAATTATCGTTTTCGTTGGAAGTTACGTTCTAGCGCCCGCTACTTTATTCTGAGTTCCCTTTTTGTATTTTATAACATGATTAAATTCTTCTAATTTGAGTCTCCATCGTGCTAATTTAGAATTTCGTTCTTTTAGAGAAAATAACCATTGTAACGGTTTGTGATCAGTAAAAATAGTAAATTTTGTTCGGTAGATATATGGTCTAAATGTTTTACATGTCCAAATGAGAGTAATTCTTTTTCGATTGTTGAATAGTTTATTTCTGCCGGATTTAAGGTACGTGAAGCGTAACTTATTGGTTTGTTATTTTGTGAAAGTACTGCACCTATTGCAAAATTAAAAGCGTCAGTGGCGATTTCAAATGGCTTATTAAAGTCTGGAAAAATTAATATAGGATCATTTGTCAACAAGGTTTTGCAAAGTTTAAAGCAATCACAGTAGCTTTGGTTAGTTCATTTTTAAACAATTTGTCAATGGTCTTGTTATTTTTGCAAAATTTTCAATAAATTTCCGAAAATGTCCTAAAAATGATTTTATTTTTTAGTAGTTTTTAGTATATGAACATTTTGAATAGCTTTAAGTTTTTCTGGGTTTGGTTTGGTTCCATTGGGAGTAACGCGATGACCTAAGAAAGCTACTTCTTTCTGCAAAAATTTTGATTCGTTTAATTGAATTTTTAAGTTATTTTTGTCAAAGGTTTCAAAACTAATTCAAGATTCTGTAGGTGTTCTTGTAGACCATTTTGGCAAACGATAATGTCGTCCACATAGACACAATTTTTTTTTGTAAGTCTTTTAAAACATCCATACATCGTTGAAACACGTAGCTGGGGCGTTTGTCAAACCGATAGGCTTTCTGATGAATTCATAGTGACCGTTAGCTACTGAAAAGGCAGTTTTTTTCGATAGAGTTGGGTGCATTTCGATCTAATGGAATCCTAATGCTAAATCTACTGTCGAAAAGTATGAACCTCGTCCCTACCTGTCTTCGTTTTGGAGAAGACCTAGGGCTTTGAGAAGGTCTGATCATTCGATTATTGAGCATTTCTGAAATTTGTTTGATTATTTCTTCCTTATGAACGTAAAGGCATCGATAACTTTTTGTATACGCTACTGAATTATCTGTAGTTAATATTTCATGTTTTACCGCGTTGCTAAAACTTAGGTCTTCGTTTGTTTTTTTAAAGATGTTTGAATATTTGTTACATTACATAATTAAAGTAATTTTGTTCTTTCTTCATCATTTAAACTTTATGTTGGTATTTGAATGTTTCTGTTCTTCAGTTATTTTATAGTCATATCTGATAGTCTGACGAGGTTGTGAATTTTAATTCAATAGGGTCGAAACTATGATATTGTGTATCGTAATTAGGTACATTGAAAACATATCTTTCCGTCTTTTACTTTGGTTAGAGTAGTGGGTAGGTAATATTTGGTTGTCTTACTTTCGTTTATTAAAAGTTCAGTATTGTCAGTCTGATCTATGGGTAATGATATCTTCTTAAAATCTAAATAAAAGGTTTGATTGACGGTCTGAGCTGGGGGAACAAACTCTGAATGAACTACGCCTTTGGCATCAAAAAACTAGATCAGCATTGTTTTGATGTTTGATTTGACATTTTTTTGGACGGGGTGACGATAACATCTTTCATTGGCTTGACTGTTGCTTTGTTTCTGCGTCGTAACCATAGCACCATGACTCATTACCAGTAATGACCTTTGACAGAAAATCTGGATCAGTTTCAAGTTGTTATTTTAAAACACATTTTTCAACTCGATGTTCCTTTTGATTGTCGGTCTGAACCCGAGGAACAAACTTGGCAGCAACCCTTTTCATTCCCAAATTTTCCCAATCTTTCCTAGCTGAACCGAGCTCTAAGATAACCCACTAATCTCTGATAGTTGATCAATTGTCCGTCGACGGTCTGTGAGCACAAGCTCTCGAATTTTTTCAATATTTTCGTCGATTCGGGCAGTTGATGGACGTCCAGAACGAGGTTTGTCATGAATCGACATGCTGCCATTTTTAAACCCACTCGTATACTTGAGTTTTTCCCATAGCTTCATCTTGGTAAGCTGTTTTCAACATTAAAACAGTTTCAGCAGGGAGAGTAGAAAACAAGCTGCACGTTGTTTACTTAGACTTACCTTCATAAAAAACGAAACAAGAACAAAACAGCGCTAGCAAAAACAATCACTGCAGATGAACAGAACAAGCCAGGACGACAACACAGGCGGCACTGAAGTTCAGAAGCTTCGGAAATAGCGGTAGCAGAAGAACTCGTACTAGTCGTACTCGTAGTTTGAGTTGTATGTCGATTAAGAAATCTAAAATAGAAAAACAGGCATGGTAATGTGTTCAATAAGAAAGAAATTAGGTACCTTTCGAGAATGTTTTTTTTATTCATTATTCAAACGGCACTATCGGCAGACTTGTTTAAAACAATATGTAATTTCTTTTCTCTACAACATGACATACAACGTTAATAATAGTTTAAAACCGATTTTTCTTTTTTAATTTAAACTAATGGACTAACGGAACACTATCTGATAGACAAGAGTGACAACTGACAAGACAAATGGCAATATTGACAATGATGACAACTTACCGATACGAATTATCTTCTTCTTCTTTTTTCACGAACGATGCCCAAGACACGCAACACAGACACTAGGACGCCAAGGGCCGTTCCCTTTTAAGTAAAAAATAAAAAACATTTCCTCTCCTGTTGTACTAGATTAATTTTTTCTAATAAAGTACTAGATTTTGAACAGTACGTACTAGATCACTAAAAGTGCTTCCATCTCGCGCGAAGGTCAGTCGTTGTGCGTAGTGATGTTAAATTTTATGCAAAAAATGAAAATTTTTATTCATATAAGTAGCATTCATATATGTATAAGTACAGCAGTAAAAATAAAATAAATCAAATCTAAATACAAATATTTAGGTTTCTATTTAAAACAGCTTTTGTTTCTTTAAGCATTTGTTTTTCTGGAACATAGGCCTTTTTCGGTAGAATGGGTTGTATTGTCATGGTAGACATTGGTGTAGGTTTTGGTAATTGGAGTTTTCCAAAGACTTGTTCATTTGTCGGATAAAATTGTCGAGAAACATCCCGATTATTCTGGTTACTTTGATTATAAATTTGGGGTGTTTGATTAAATTTTTGGAAAGGTGTTGAAATACCTTCCGATGGGGGAGTTTTCAGAAATAGTACTTTGTATGCCGTTCTAGAGAATAACATAAACAGAACTACCGCCTAGAAGATATAGACAACGGTTGCATTTTGCCTGGAAATTGGAGGGCAGTACTGTCAGAAAGTTTGGTTCCAGTACAAAGGAATACACAAAACGTTGTCTGAACATTTCAATAGCCAAAATATTGGGAGAGCATTGGACTGAAAATCTAAAGGCCCCTGTTTGAAGATTCCATTTACACATGTGACAATTAGATTGCGATGGTGCAGATTCGTCGATGTTATTATGCCATTCTGGTCGGTTATTGTGTATGAAACATGGAAGTTGTACTTGTAGGTTGAAATTTTCTCTATATTGCTGAGGCAGTTTTGACCATGAATGTAAAAGTTCCATGGGGTGAGATCTTTCTATTAAATAGTGTAGTGGAAGTTCTTCATCGGTAAAATCATAGAAGGATTTACCATTTCGATGTTTATTTATCAAATTTTCAGTTATACATCTCGGGCAGCACAACTCTTCAGACATAATTCTCGAAAAACTGGTAATTAGAACTGGTATATTAGAATTAGAATTAGAGAATTAGAATTGGTATATTAGAAACTGGTATATTAGAAGGGTATTTGTTTCATATTCTCTTCTGTATTCACTATTTATAGTGTTACCATAGCCGGTGATTAAATTTTTAAAATAAAAAGTTACATTAATAAACAGTTAAAAAGTATAATTTATTAATACAACTGTTGACTCTCCAACCAATCATAATTATCATTATTTTCTACACTAATTGACGCTGTTGTTTGTTCTTAATTTCTTTGTGGTTGTGACAATGAGGCAGAAGTATTCGCTGCTGGTGGTGGTGGTGGTGGTGGTGGTGGTGGTGATAACGAAGTAGTTGCTGCTGTTGTTGGTGGTAATAATAATAATAATGAGGTAGTTGCTGCTGGTGGTGATATTGAGGAACTATTTGTATCATTGTCATCATCAACGTTTAAACTTTTAAAACGCTGCAATCCATTTCTTAATAACTGTAGCACTTTCTCATTATCGCCATACAATCTCATATATCTAACAGGTAGTTGTTTTTATTTTCTATCTACCGTCTGACGTTTTGGTGGATAATTCAAATTTAAATAAATTTGATCACCATCCACTTTTATGCTTGTTCTACCAAATCTAAAACAACATGATTAGTTAATTAATATTTAAATGTTAAATGTTTTTATTCTATTATTCTAGTATTTCTAAAGCAACAATAATTGTAATATTAAGTTTTCATATAAAAATTAAAAAAATTGAATGGATAGTAATTAAAACCATCAATATTAATAATAATAACTTTCGAATCTCTTGTGTGCCATCTAGAAACCATTTCAGATTAGGAGTATAGATATCGTCCAACCCAGCTCCTGATTTATTAGGTTCTTTTATTTTCTTAAGCTCTTGTGAATATGTGGACCTTAGGCTTTTTATTTTTAATATTTTCATTTCACTGAAATTGGGTATATTCATGGCTATTTTCATAGCTAGGATAACTTCACTAGCTTGTTTGTTCCTGTATTCTAAATGTCTAATATTCCAGAGGCATTCATGGGTTATAGTCCCGATTGACGGTACTTTCCGATATGATTTAATTTTGTCGCGCCAATTCCCGTCTAAGTTTCATTTTTCGTCACTTTTTAATCGCGAGTTAATAGGTTTGGACACAACTTAAGAATATTAGCAGTTTTTATTCAACGCAGGACTGTTTATCAGGACTACGACATCGAGATTACTTTGTAGTAACCTTGCTTTGTTGTAGCTTAGTCTGATATTAACAACGAGTTAGACTATTGAGTCCAAATTAGATTTTCATTGCTTAGGTTCTGGTATTTATATGTATCTCTAATCAGTTAGGTTTACGTCATTAAAAAGGATGTGGTGACTGATTCATTTGTAATGAGTAGAGTTACATATAAATTGTTAATGATTAATAAAAATAAAAACAGAATAGATAAGGGGAATTTCTATAACTCCTTCTTCCTGAAGACATTGGCTGAAAGAATACAATGAGAAAAGCTAATGAGAGTTCAAAATACAGGGTGTTAAAAAAGAGTCTAAAATATTTCAGGAGGTAATAGTATGAACCAAAATAAGCAGAAAAGTCTTAATAAACATGGGTCCGCAATGTAACGGTTGCGGAGATATGGACCACTATTCGTTTTTCAAACATTTTATTTTATTAGGAATAAACCGACAAAGGAAGCTTTTAACAAACAAAAAACAAA
>NW_019418252.1:136655-149989 GCF_000390285.2 Anoplophora glabripennis | reverse complement strand
CTGCACTTCTTCATCTACAGTCGGTCGGCCAGATCTGGGCATATCTTTAACATGACCATGATTTCGAAACTTTGCTTCAGTTCGGCTAACCGTGGATCGATTTATTGGTGGACGATTGGGATGAATTTCATTAAACAAAACACAAACTTCCTCATGAGTTCGAATTCTATCACCATATCCGATCATCATAAGAATTTCAATCCGTTCGGTTTCACTTAGAATCATGTTTTTTAATTAATTAAAAAATACTCAATATTTTAAGGAAGAATCATTCAAAATGGATTTACTTGTACAATCTTAACAAACTATTTAAAAATGATTGCCTGCAAGAAATACACGAGCACGTTCTATCAGGCAGATAAAATTAAAAAAGCATCAAAGAAATTATAGCAAAAAATAATGACATTTTAAAATGATATGTGGTGATTTGATTCAATTTTTAGTACGTTTATTTATTTGTAAATAAATTTAGTATTTGTAAATAATTTGGGTATTGTTGTCCTCCCTGTAACAATTAGAAGCAACTTGTGGTATATTTTTGGAATCAGCTCAGTTAGGGCAATCCGAAAATTGGAAAAAAAAGTGGGGTGTTCCATTTAAAAAAAATTGTGATGACGTCATTACTCGAACATAGGTCACCCTGTATATTAAATTATTATTTGAAAAAAATAGTAAATTAAATTCAACAATCGACCTGTTTCGGGAATTTTTAATAATTGCTTTTGTTTACCTAATAATGAATTTGTGCACGACTTTAGGGGGACACTGTATAGAAGAATTACGGTTACTGAATTTTCAGTTCTAGTTCGTACACTTTTATGTCCCGGTTATTTGGCCCATTTACTTTTTTCCATATATGTTTTTTTACCTGGTAAAGGCCCAGAAACAATCTGACCTCCAATAGTTTCCTCACGAGAATCGACCCGTTCTTCACGATCAGTTGCAACGCTGTCCAATTCATCACCATCCTCAGACTCGTGAGCATTTTCTTGTGAGGCAGAATTTTATGAATTTCTCACTTAGATGATCTACCTCATTGTCTGATTCGGACTCATGTCTTCTTCATTGGCATCTACTTCCTTCCACAGATTTAATAGACTCTCTCGTAGTCTCTCATTACTCTAAAATCAAAATTTATAAACACATGTCATTTACCAATAGTTCTTAAATCTAACACAGCGAGATCCGGGTGATCTTCTGCAATTAAAAGATACAGAGTACAATTTATTGATCCAATTCGTACAACAACCTAAATTTCTTCAAAATAATTTCCTTCCGCGTCGATACACCTCTGACAGTGGTTCCGGAAGGCACCCTTTCACTCGTCGGCGGGGATGCTCTTGAGAAGCCTCGTCGAGGTATTCTTGATGTTGTCGATGGTGTCGAAACAAAATGAAGTCCGGACTGTACGGCGGTTGCGGCACCGTTTCAGTGCGCTGGCCGGTCAGGTTGCGGGTGAAAACGAAGGCGGTGTGTGTTGGCGTATGTCAAGGTGGAGTTTCCTCGAATTCCTGCGTGTACATACTTCAAGAGCTCGGAAGCGACTGGCGTGCAGATTGTTGGAAAGCTTAGAACCCCCACCATCTACCCCCAACCGGTCTGGTCGGTCTGCGACGTACAGCACAAGCCTTATATATGTATAGATCTAGGATGGTGGTAAATCGAAAGAAAAACTTTTGTTAAAATATATTTATTACATACAAATCCTATATTGTTTTTCATATTAAGTAAATCATTTCGAATTATTTGCTGTGATTTGTTAAACACTAGCAAATTTTGAAGCCAAAAGATGTTCTGTTTTATCACAGGAATGTTCTGTCAGCAGCACATACAGTCTAAGTTTCTGAACAGTCTTCTGAAAATATTTGACAAACAGCACAACGTTGTCTCAGGGGGTGATCTATCCTACAGTATTCACAACGGTCTCTAGGAATTCCAAAATTGTCGGCTTAATTCGTGGAACTGCGTACATTTGACCCTTTCCACTACTTCTATGGGTATCTGATTTTCTGCATCAGACGTCACATAAAGTCCGATACAATCATTAATATTTTTTTTTCCACAAAACGAAAATAAAATTTATTTTTATGTGAAGTACGCCACAGGATCTACTGGTGGTGTATATCGATTGGTAATCTACGCCAATCTTTCGAAATCCAGTGCGCTGAAATTATGTTGTAACATTTACATATGAATTCTATAAAATTTGGGCTGTAATATCGCAATTTGTTAGGCATATCAGACAAATATTCTTTTTGAAGAACTAAATCGTGCCATTTTTCAGTGTTACTGGCCAATATTTTGTTTGCAAATGTTGCATGTTGTAACAGTTTAAATTTTTTCGATAAAACCAAAAATACACCCTACACTTACTTACACTGTCAATATATGAATAATTACATGGAGATGTATCAAATTTTGAAAAGTCTGCATGTGGTGACAAGATTATTAATCAATAATGTTTTAAAATATTGCATAAAATTAGTGGCTGTTGGATTATTGATATTAAGATCACCATGTTGTCGCCTTTGGCCAAAAAACTTTTCCACAGGATCTTGGTTCACATTTCTTGGTTTAAAAAAAGTAACGCTTTGATTATAGAAGGTGGAGTGAATCTTTCACAAAAGACATATTAGATAGACTTCGAGCATCTCTCCAGAACTGTATATGACCAGAAGTATGGTTTACAACACATTTCAACTTTTTGCCACTCTCGCCATTTTTCACAATCTCGTAGAGGCTAAATAATGTATTAATCTCTACTCTACTCCAAAGGGGTTGGTTACCACAATCTCGTAGATACTAATTTCCTTCGATGTTGGATTTAGTTTTTAAATCAGCTGCAATTTCCCCATCGTCCACATATTCTTCGTTGGGGTCATTGTAAATTCCTTCATTCATGTCTCCCTCAGGATTCCACCTTCTAAAATATTCCGTTAAATTGGGTGCTGATGTTATTCGATTCGAACCACTCACAGTATCTCCGAGTAGACATCTTTGCGTAAATAAATTATTCATGTCACACTCGCGTGTAAAATTTACTCCCAGATTATAAGCATTAATCATTTTTTTAACA
The DNA here is from genome assembly GCF_000390285.2 of Anoplophora glabripennis. Taxonomy (NCBI): domain Eukaryota; kingdom Metazoa; phylum Arthropoda; class Insecta; order Coleoptera; family Cerambycidae; genus Anoplophora; species Anoplophora glabripennis. The sequence goes on along the minus strand of NW_019418252.1, from coordinate 146,913 downwards.
TGATACATTTGTCCAAGTATGTATCCAATTTTTTCATCTTGGACTAGAGGCATTTGTTCATACAGTATTAACCTACTATTAAAATATCTCGTTTTGAAATGAGCTGATGGTTGACCTGACACTCGCAAAATAAATCGACCGGATGTTTTTCTTGTTTAGCCAATAAGGCTCTGAAGATTTCATTTCTTTTCTCTGAATGTTTACCAGGTGACTTTCTTTTTGAAGAACTCGATATATCTGAATTATGTGTAATTGGCTCTGTAGGAACATCTGTATCAATATAAGATGATTTTTCATTTGCTTCGGCATCTGATCCTAATATCCAAATATACATCTTTAATAATAATTGATAATTTGGATTTGCCATTTTTTAATATGTACTTTGCTTAATTGTAATCAGTAATCCTAGTTAGAAATGATTTTCAGGCAATTCTAGGAGTCAAATAGGTATTTGTTATATCAGCACTTATAAATATCAATTAAAGCAAGTCAGTTGGCTTCTTATACAGAGTGCTGTAGATTCTTATTGGTCCCTACAAAGTGTTCTTGATAGAGCTGAAGACTGGAAAGTCAGCAGTATTCGAAGTTTCTTCACAATGGACATTTTCTTACTTCCAAAATGTTTTTTCTGGCAAATCGTGAGTGCTTCCATGGTTGGGATACTTTAACAAATTTATTTGTTTGTAGTAGCACTTTATTGATATCTTCTGCGTATATGTATAACGTCACTTCCGCTTGTGGAAGTGACAACGTAAATGCGTAGAATTCATTGAGTTAACCCTTAACTGGCCCGGCATATGACGTAAATGGTCAGGCGTAGTCTGAGAGACTACCTTATTTAGAGGGCGAAAAAAGAATATTAAAAATGCTAATATATTAAATATTTTATTCATTTTTATGTTTTCAACATTACTATACTAGGAGATGCAAAAATAAACACAATTATAATAAAAATACACTATCCCTAATAAAATATTGTGATCAAAAAGATTAAAAAAAAAACTCCTTTCTAAACTGAGATGTCCAGCATTAGCCAAATTTCTTTATTTTTGAGTGCAGTCATTGCAGACTGGCGTCGTGCACTGTAAACAAACGGGTTGTTTACACATATGACAGATATTTCGTCATTCTACGGGTTTTAGACGTACACAGGTGGCAAATTTTGCGTTTATCCAGAATTAGGGTATCTCAGTAGGTTTCTTCGTATTCATCTGGAAACCCAAGTATCCTCACAAAAGCAGTGCGATGATTACTAAAACCAGTAAGAGTCTCTGTTCTTGCGTCAAAGACGAGGTGTATAAAATCTTGTTGTTAAAGTAGGTAAATCGCGCGGATCTCCAAATGTTTCTAATAATAAATTTCTGATTTGTTCCCAATTATTAAGTTCTAGACGGGTTGAAACATTTGTTTGAGCTTGTTCCGTTAATTTGCTTTTACGAGGGGGAATCAAATATAAACGGTAATTTTGTAAAATAAATTTATTGATCAATGGTATACACAAACTAAACATTTAACATTTTTCAATGTAGTCGCCTCCGTGCTCTACACACTTTTGTCATCGATTTGGAAGCTTGAATATTCCTTCTTCATAAAAAGTTTGAGGGCGAGTTGTCAGCCAATTGCGCACATACTCCTCTACTTCTTCATTGCTTTCAAATCTTTTGCCTCCAAGCGATTCTTTCAAGGGCGCAAACAAAAAATAATCACAGGGTGACAAGTCAGGGCTATAGGAGGGTGCTCGAGGGTTTCCCAGTGCATTTCTTCCAATTTATCCCTTGTCAAAACTGCGGTGTGTGGCCTGGCGTTGTCATGAAGGATGATGACGTCTCGAATGGGTATACCCCGTCGTTTGCTTCGAACAACTCAGAATAGTAAACCGCATTCACTGTTCGTTGATCATGAAGAAAATCAATGAGTAAAACTCCCATTGAGTCAAAGAGAACAGTTGCAAGCACTTTTCCGGCTGAGGGACGGGTTTTGGCTTTGACTGGGCAGCCTTCATCCTTTCTTCGCCACTCCTTACTCGCCATTTTTGATTCGGGAGTGTAATGATGGACCCACGTCTCATCACAAGTGACAATACCCCTCAAAAAAACCCCCTTCTTGTCGAAATCGATTCAGCTGTCTTTCACTGATCTCCGACCTGACCTGTTTTTGATTTTCGTTGAACAACCTTGGAACCCAGCGAGCACTAATTTTTCTAAAGCTAAGTTGATCAGTGATGATGGATTGAACACTCCCATAGCTGATACCCAATTCTGATGAGATTTGGTCAATAGTTAACCGGCGATCACCTTCAATAAGCTCTCGAACAGCACGGATGTTGTCATTTGTGAGATTTGTTCGTGGGCGTCGATAATGACTTTCATTTTCGACACGTTCTCGCCCATCCCTGAATTCTCTGACCCACGTATACACTCGATTCTGAGATAGTGCAGCATCCTCAAACTGTGCCCTCAAACGAGTGAAAATTTCCGATGGTTTAACGCCTTCATTGGTTAAAAACTTTATGATGATGCGTTGTGCAACAGACGAAGGTACCTCGCGCTCAGTCATGGCTGTACTGTGGACAGAACAGAGCGCAGCTGCTACCCAAATCGGTTTCCCCCATCCTCATAAACCAAACAACACTCGAGCATCGAATCCTCTAGATCAGAATTACGTGCTAAGCTAAATAGTAAAATTACCGTTTATATTTGATTCCCCCTCGTAATAGCTCTTAAACCGAATGTATTTTGTATTTCATTATTTTCTGTATAATAAGATGTAACGAGTTCGTCACATGTGGCTATAAAATCGTTTAGTACTGATGGTGTTCCAGAAAATGTTGGAATTACATCTATGAACATTTTTAATAATTGATAATTAGTAGCCATATTTATTTCTATCTGATCCGTACGCTTGATCTATTGTTGTCCAGCTGATATAACAAATAAATAAGTTATAATTTCGAAGTGTGAACATTTGGTTATTTAACTTGCGTATACACGTTGAATACACGTAGTCGTCAAACGTATTGTCATGTGATCTTACACTAATTGCTGCTAATGGCCAACTGCAAAGCAAAAACACTTTTTTCTTTTATCACCTGATTTCTTTTTATAACATTGGTGTAGGATATATGAATTTATCACAGAAATGTCCAAGACGCGGAAAAAAAATTGTCAGTGGCCATTTTCGAGTTGAGGTGCTTTTACCAGATTTCTCGTCTAAAGAATCTACCCCTCCTTTATTTTGATTGTAGTATGAAATAATTTCTGGTTTGTTTGTTGATGGATCGGTGTATAGTCTGTCATGCATGGAAGCATACTAGCACGTGGCCTTCCCAACTTTTCCAACATGGGAAATTAAAGTGCATTCTTCTCTAAAACCATAGAGTGTTGGTCCCTCAGCTCTTTTTTATGTTAGGTAGGAAGGACATAGGTATTTTGGAATTATTTTTTTTATTGTACCTACATATGTTAAACCCTTTTTCAGCAAGATGTCCACCAGTTGTATTGAAGAATACCAATTGTCGGCTGTAATGTTACGATTGGTGTCAAAGAGTGGCTTAGCGAGGCGTAATACAGCTTGAGTTAGGCTGCATGAACTTTTTATATTCATCACTTAGATCATGTCCATTCGAATCTTTTCCGCTGTAGATGTATGCATTGTACAGATAACTATTCTGTGCATCTGTGAGGCACTGTATCTTGAGGCCGTATTTTGCCGTTTTATTAGGCATATTACACCTTAAAACGACATCTTCCTCGGAAACTCAACAAGCATTTCTTCTACAGCAGCTGACTGACCAAGTCCATAAACAGATTGGTAATTTTCTTTAAAATCGATGAAAATAAATGAAATTGCTGCATCTGGGTAATTTTTTCTTGAGCTCTTTCCTACTTGCAGGATTGTCGAACCGTATGGTGGCTAAAAGAACAACAAATTTTTTCTTACTCATAACTGCTCTAAATATTTCTCTACCGGTTGCAAACTACAGTTTTATTATAACTTATACATTTTAATCTTGCTCTAGCTATATTTTTGCAACCGAGGAAGCCCGTTGCCTCTATTGCGTGACGCATATCTGTAAATGGATTTTCTCGCAGGTATGCTACCAACGCCCTGTCTTGATCTTCTCGGTAGTTTTTCTGTTGATTCCTGTTCCTGGTCGACGATCAACTGACAGGCCAATTTCCCATTTACGACGAAGTTTATTTATACATATGTGACTCGCATCAAGTTCTCTGGCAACACCTCTTGCTGACGAACCATTTTCCAGCATTGCATTCCCCCGAGTTCTGCGACGAGGGGAGAGTTGAGTCATTTTTTAAAACTACTTCCACTATTACTCTGCACTACAGAATCACTAAACACCACAACCAGTATCAATCAATAGTTTCATTGCAGGGTTTTTTATTTCAATGTAAAGTAAACAGTTAAAAGCTCCGGCGTGAATTACTATTACGTCGGAGTGTTTCTGTGTTAGTAAAGGTACAATTTTGTTTTCGAGATTTTCCGGATCTTCCAGATCTACAATATTTTCAAAATTATCGGGGTTGTTCATGTCTGTCTCTACTTGGTCTAAATTATCTGTTTCTGTATTAAATAATTCTTTGAACTGGAATCGCGGGGGTCGATTCGAATTGTTGTGAAAGTTGTTTCTTTGTTGCGAGGGTTGTATTTGTCCGTTATTAAATGGTTACGCCTGACATTGGGGTTGGTTTATACTGATTTGGGGTCTGCCAAAATTGTTTCTGTCCATTTGGTCGTTTTGTAAGGGAAGTCTAAGGCGGTTAGACGTTTGTCCAAATGGTTTATGTTGTCTAAATGGTACATTATTAAATATTTGGGGTTGATTTAATTGGTCAAAAGGTTGATTATATCTATTATAAATAGGGTTTCTTTGTTGAAAGTTTGTTTGGTTGAATGAAGGTTTTGTAAAAGCTTCATTACTTCAAAGGTTAGGTTTTGAATTTATCTGTTCGTGTTGCCTAAATTGGTCTTCCGTATGAAGGAATTTGATAACGTCTTCCAAACTGTTTAAGTTTTTAATTCAAATCATTGGTCTGTACTCTGAGTTCATGTTGGCTGTGTATGTATCTAAGCATAATTTTGAATATATAAATGTTAGAGCTGTTTTCTCTTGTATGATTCGATAGTTTTAGTTTCGTTAATAATAAACTTAGTAGCTCTAGCATTCTGTTGCCGAATGTCTGCATAGATTCATTTTTTTTATCTTGGTATGTATTATGTATTGTGTTATATTTTCGAGTTTCCGTGGGTCACCGAAAGTTAAAATTAGTTGTTGTTATTAAGTTATGCCCTTGCGCAAATGTGAGTTTGAGCGCTGTCTTCTTAATTTGGAAATAATTACATGGAATAAAAAATCCTGATTTTCCGGACTAAGGCCATACAGATATTCTGAAGTATTTGTGTTATAAAATATGACTGGCGGCTAGCAACACCAATTCCACTTTGACTTGCACATTGCGCGCATGCTCCAACCGTCAAACTCGTTTAGTTTCCCGGGCGTATTTAAAATATTGATATTAGGTATATCATGCAGGTTTAGGGAAATAATATGTTGGATTATATTTTTCATTTTTGTTAGGCAGTTGAACACATAAAAGGTACTTATCAAAGATTTACATAATATTGGCTGTATGGAATTAACAAAAAATGTTTTATTGAATTGAATTAAATTTTTATTTTGATGTCTGAAGAAATATTTTTTGCTCAATTTATACGCTTGTTCTGCCTTTTGGCAAAGAGAGTAACTGTTAGTACTGTATGATTAAATTATTTTGTTGATAGTTAATGTAGATTGTAGATTAGCAATGATCTTAAACACAATTCTGTGTTTTTGTTATTCATTGTTAAAACCTGTTAGACAAAAAAAACACCTGTAAATATAAAGATATTTATTTTTTTAGATAAGCATATTTAAGGCAATATTATTTACTTCAATATTATCTGGCTTCGATAACTGATCTTTTTTTCTATTACCTGTTTTCTTCGTCTTAAAAAGTCGTCTCTGTTGGGATATATTTTTATTTTGGCAGTTTTGGCTACAAAAAGCTGACAGGATAGTCGAGGAACCAAAGTATTTCACAACTTCCAACTCTTCTATTTATCGTGACACCAATCTGGGGCAATGGTTTCAAGAACACATAGTGACACCGATTTCTACTGAGCTCGAGGAATTCCAGGAGCGTGAAAGCGGATGGGCCTTGAACTCCATCACCAGCCTGGGGATTAACGTTAACAAATTCACGCCACAGCTGGGTTCATCAACAAATTTAAAGAAAACAGGCGTGCGTCAACGTAAAAAACGACGACAACGCCTGTTTTGCGTGGGCTGTGACATCGACGTTGTATCCTGTTGCCGATAATCATTATCACCCCGATAGACCTTCGTCTTATCCCCAACGGTACTCAACCTGACGGGTACCTATCCAGTTTCCCATGATTACGAAGCAGATACCCAGGTTTGAGAATCAAAACGATGCATCAATCAACGTTTACATGCTTAAAAAGAAGGAGGGCTTCATCACGCTCCCAACGTATTTAACGAAGAAGAAATATGCAAGTCATCCTACTAATGATTCAAGATCGATACCAAGACGATGTCGAAGATGAAAATGCAGCCCTTTTCACTTCAAAATACCATTACCTATGGATAAGGGATTTATCGCGCCTCCTATCGTCCCAATTTAGTTAAATTCATGCCAAGAAGTACTTCTGCGACAGATGTTTACATTATTTCTACAGTCCAGAAAAACTAAATGCGCAGTACATTGACTGCAAAAATTAGAATGATTGCGGGGTTCTATTACCTACTGAGGACCAAAGAAACCTTCAATTTAAAAACTGTAAAAATAAAGAAAAAGTGCCACTTCCAAAGCAGACATACATATTGCGTCGCCTCCTCAAATATAACGTCACTTCCGCTTGTGGAAGTGACAACGTAAATGTATAGAATTCACTGAAAAAAAAAACAGATTGGCTATATCACCAACAGATGTTCAGATTGCAGATGTTCTTGAAGATCTTTTGAAAAGACGATAATGTCCATGTAGGCCATGCAAAATTTATTTTGTAAATTCTTTAAGACATCCATACATCTTTGGCATGCAGCTGGAGCATTTTTTAATCCGAAGGGCAATCGAATAAATTCGTAATGACCGTTGTCTACCGAAAAAGCTATTTTCTCAATAGAGTTAGGGTGCATTTCGAGTTGATGAAGTCCTGATGCTAAATCTATTGTTGAGAAATATGGACATCGACCTAATCGATATAAAATTTCCGTGATGTTGGGTAATGGATATTTGTCATTAATTGTTTTTACATTAACTTTCCTCTAGTTACTAATCTCAATTTTCTTTTGCCGCTTGCGTCGAATTTTTTAGGTACTATTCTGATAGCAGAAAACCAAAGGCTTTGCCAGGGTCTAATAAATGTATAACTCACTATTCTGTATGACATTTTAAAACAACAATTCCGATCTTTATTTAAACATACAGCTAATTTGCATTTTTGACACGAAATGAAAGATTTTCCATTACAATCGGGCTATTTGCAACGTAATCTATCGATATTCCTATTGGAAAATGATCTAACCGATCTTGACGTACTTCATTTAGTGGATAATCGGCAACTGGTCCTTGCATGCGTTTTTCAATTATTCTGTTTTCCCAATTAGCACTAGGTCTCCCCCTTTTGGTAGCAGTAACTTCTTTTACTTTACAAAGAGCTTCAGCAACAGCAAGATTCGGAAGCAACGTCAGAAATATTGCATTTTCATTAATACTGTTATATTCATCCATATATTTGTCCATGTCAAAATCCTTATCTTCGATATCATCGTCTACATCAATATCGGTACTATCAGAGTTTTCATAATTATCATTTTGATTTCTAGTAGTATAGCTATAGGCGTATGACGCCAAAATCCCATGTATTTTCTTATGGAGGTTCATCCTGGTGAAAATTGTACCTTTCAAGGTCATTCGAGGAGCTGCCTCCCGAGAAGCCCGACCTCGCTTTCAAGGTCACCCCGCTTAGTGTAGGTATCCCCGCGCCGCCGTCCCCCGCGTAGGACTTTGTCCCACTTGGGGCCCCATCATAGGACTTTGCCCCCACCCCGCCTAAGGCTCAGCCTCCTAGTGCCCCGCGTAGGATTCCCCACGTAAGCAAGTGTATTGCGCCCCAGCGTGTAGGTATGCTGGTGTTAGGTTCCCGCGAGGAGCTTCGCCCCAGGGCCCCCAACGCGACCGCGCGCTTATCAGTAGCCGCGGTGTACTTGGCTTTATCAGTAGCTGGGTCTAATGCGGTGTGCTTGGCGTTATCAGTAGATGACGTCAGACGGAGGGTTCGTTACCGTTTGCGGTGTTCTTGGAGTTATCAGTAGATGACGTCATTATCGTAACCTGCGGTGTACTTGGCGTATGGCGGGTTCGTATGAATGGTGTGGGCGGTATGGGTCTAATAGCGTCGTAATCGTATACCGGAATGATATATAAGATTAAAGTGCTTAAACTAAAGGAGACGAAATAGCGGCATGTGTTAAAGGAGGAGGGACATCCTTCTTCATCGGAATCTCAAACGTTCAAGACATATTAATAGCGTTACGTTATTTGCATTAAATATTACAGTTGTATCAAGAAAACCAAAAGTCGTGAATAATAATTTATTGCAACAGAGACAGAATAATTATACCTCTATTTAAACCCTCAGACGTTGTCACGTGGTCGCTTCTTTTAAAACCCGGGTGTTGTCACGCGGTCGCTTCTTCTTACTGCAGGTAGTCCGGGAGGAACCTAGAGCAGAGGCACGGAATGAGAAAAAATCTCAGTATGTGTACAAAAGGTAAAAATACTGTCGAAATAGTTAGGAGAACGATTAAAAAAGCTATAAAAAATCTCTAATTTTCTATATTTAATAAATTTTTTCTATACTTTTCATAATTTTAATAAATTTTTCTATATTGTTCATAACTGTTTTCAGTTTGGTGTAATATTTTTCATTAATTTTTCATAATTTTTTTGCCTTTCATAATTTCTTAGAAAGTTCTACAGGGAGCATGCTGAAGAATATAGTATTAAAACCATATAAAAATAGCGGAGGAAGCTCACAAGAAGCAGAGCTAGAAAAGAAAAGAAAGATCGCAGCGGAAGAGTTAAAGGTAAGGGATAGCGGTTAGACAATAAATTCAAAAATATAGATAAGAGAGGAAGAGAGCAAAAACAAATCAGAGAACAACAGAGAGCGCGAAGAGAAGGTAACCTCCACTCCAAAGTAATCTCGCAGATAATGGGAGCAGCCTCTACTCCAAAGGGGTTGGTTACCGCAATCTTATAGAGGCTGGCGATCCTAGAGTAAAGAAGGCTAGGAAATAAGGGAGAAATTGGCCCATTTTGAAGCCCATGAAGTTTCTACGAGGAAGTAGACACAAAAAATATTTGGGGTGCATTAAGCAATTATGAAATTTGTTCAAGTAAGACTCTATATGTTTGGGATGAATATATTTCCATGACGTCAGCGCAAGAAGTCGAATTTCATAAAGTCCGCGACCATTTCCATTTGACTCCTGTACACAACGCGTGTAATATAAATTATAAAGATGAGGTTGTTATACCTGTTGTCTTTCGCAACCTGAGTGGGTACGATTACCTGCCGGGCAGGGTTGATGTACTTCCCATCAATAAATAAAAATACATTTCTTTTACAAAGTCAACATCAGATTCGCCGGTAAAGTTTCGTTTTATTGAGAGCGGCGCTGGAAAGTGTAGCGCACAAAAAAAGATAACGACTCCTCACTGACCCCAGCAGGGAAAGGACGTGGCAAGAATTACAACACCTTCAACGAGGAGTGCGTCAGGCGCCGCGGCATCGTCGCTATCAATAATAAAGACAATTTGTGTTTGCCGCGCGCCCTCGTCGTCGCTATTGCACAAGCGACCAAAGACGCCGAGTATAGAAAGGTGCGCCGCGATATCGTGAAGATGGAAATATACGTAAAATTGAGGGTGGTGCTGGAAAGTGAAACGATGACAGCTCCTCGCTGATACAAGCAGGTGCCGGCTATAGTAAACATACAGAAAAATTGCAATAATATTTTGGATAGCCACTGGGGCGCGAGGCATTATATGGCGAGTCCATAGTATCAAATTTTTTGATGAAGACCTAGTTGCTATAGAACGCAACAGGTTAGATGTCTTCTTCATTATTATTGAGAGCGGCGCTGGAAAGTGTAGCGTTTCAAAAAAAAAAC
>NW_019418252.1:95226-132893 GCF_000390285.2 Anoplophora glabripennis | reverse complement strand
AGATTGCGACGAAGACGATCCCGACGAACTTGTAAATGATTTACGCTATTATATCGAAGAGTGCCGTTTAACTAAAGAACATTGGCTCTGTAGTGGCATTATCAACAAGCTACATAATATGGGAATAATTCAGTAACTTACCTCTTCAGAGAGTCGTGCACCTGGTGTAGCGGCGTCTAGAGCTGCGCACGCGCCTGCGCAATCGACGTCTTCAGACATCGGCTGGAATGGTCCTCAGCGGCATCGGGCTAAGAAAAAAATAAAATTTAGTCATCACAGTGTCTATAATCATTCTTCATCTAACCACAGTGTCTATAATCATTCTTCATCTAACATTCAAAGTGTTCGGACGTGCTCAAAATGTCAAGTCTAAGAGATGTTTGTTTCGAGCAAATCCAAGATCAATACTGGTACGGTTTATATGGAGATTTTAAGATTATTGTGGACAAGGACACAGGCTGCTTTAACGCTACAAAGCTATGTCAGGATGGCGGCCGAAGATTTTACAAGTGGCTGGAGAATAAAAGATCAAAAGAACTTTTGCGATATTATGCATCGGAAAGTACTGCCCCGGATTCTCCAGCGACATCCCCTGACCCTTCCTACACGGTAAAAGGCAATAAGAACCCCGTGTACAATACGATTATTTCTGGGTCGTATATGCATCCTACAATGCTAAGAAGTACTTCTGCGACAGATGTCTACATTATTTCTACAGTCAAGAAAAACTAGATACGCACTACATCGACTGCAAAATGATGAACGAGTGCAAAGTCAGGCTACCTACGGAAGATCAAAAAGACCTAAAATTCAAAAACTATAAAAACAAAGAAAAAGTGCCGTTTGTTGTGTACGCCGACCTCGAGAGTGTTCTGATAGAGGAGGACTCTGGCAATAAGTACCAACGGCATGTGCCTGCTGCTATAGGATACTTTGTCAAGTGTTCATACGATTCCTCTTTATCATTTTATCGATCATATCGTGGTGAGGACTGTATGTCATGGTTTGCTAAACAAATGTCAGCGTTCGCCGAGGATGTAGAAACGGTTTTCTTATGCCCTTACGATATTTCCATGACGTCAGCGCAAGAAGCCGAATTTCATAAAGCCACTCATTGCCACATCTGTGAACGGCCGTTTAAGCCAGAGGACGTTAAAGTCCGCGACCATTTTCATTTGACTCCGGAAAATAACTACAGGGGCGCCGCGCACAACGCGTGTAACATTAATTACAAGGATGGGGTTGTTANATATATTTTCTATTGTTCTCGTCATTACTGTTTGTGTCGTCGTCTACGGTTAGTTCGCTGTTATCATGTTTGTTTTTCCTGTGTGAGATTAAGTTATCCTGTCTTGTAAATTTCTTTCCACATATGTCACAGGGAAAAGAGGCGGCGGATTTATGCTTGTTTGCGTGGCGGCTAAGCCCGCTTTTATATGCAAAACACTTGGAGCAGATGTTACACGTATACATGTTTACTCTTTGAATAGCAGACGAGAAATGACCATGCATGCGTAGATTATATCCTTTTATTATCCTTAATTACGTGACGGTTATCCTTATTTTACGTGACGGTTACCCTTAATTACGTGACGGTTACCCTTAATTACACGACGGTTACCCTTATTTTATGTGACGGTTACCCTTAATTACGTGACGGTTACCCTTAATTACGTGACGGTTATCCTTAATTACGTGACGGTTATCCTTAATTACGTGACGGTTATCCTTATTTTACGTGACGGTTATCCTTATTTTACGTGACGGTTACCCTTAATTACGTGACGGTCATCCTTATTTTACGTGACTATAACGGCAATGTGACTTAGACCTAGCGGAGGTGTTATCCTTTTGACGATTGTGATACGCGTAGTAGTCGCGGATGATTTATCTTCTCCTTCCGGATGCTCGCTCTCATACACAATCGAGATGTCTTCCTGCGAGTATTGTATCAAAATTTTTGGTGATCCCGACACGCCTAATACCATATATTCAAACGTCGAGGTTTTTCAGAGCGGATCTATAGTCTTCATTACGTTTACAGTGTGCGTTTACTTCGTTTTGGTAGAAGTGCCTGTTGAGGGGTGCAGTGTGGGGGACCTGATGTCATTTGGATTTAGTAGTACATTTTTATTTGTGTGAAGAAGAGGATTGTGTGCTGGTAGAGGATGGTGATATAAGAGATGAGTGGGGCGTAATGATGTCTTGTAGTTTAAATGCGTCAGAGGACTATTACCTAGCGGGTTTTCCCCGTGAGGAATGAGCTATTTCCACACCACCCCGGAGGTAAGCTCACGGTGCGTTGCCTTTTTTTATGGTGGAGGCGTCCCTTGTAGGCCTACAACCACCATCTAACCGCTTAGTCCAGCTCGTAGAGATCTGCAGGGCCTATCAGCTCCAACAGATCTTCCTTATCCTCTTCCTTAGCCTCTTCCTTATCCTCCTTACCCTCCTCCTTGTCCTCATCCTCCTCCTCCTTATCCTCATCCTCCTCCTTATCCTCCTCTTGCTCCTTTGGCTCCACTACGCTAGGACTTGTTGCGAGTATTTCTTTAGATTTTTTTAAAAAATATACTTACATCTCTGGGGTCATTTCCTCGTAGCATCTGAAAACTAATATTAAATTCTCTACAGTTCTAATCTTTTTATACTTACTGCAGATCTAATATAATCGTTCCGTCATAGCTAAAAAATAATGTTTTGTATTGCGCAACACTATTTATGTAAAACTTACAGATTACCAGGAATTTCCCCGTATTTTTGATAGTGCCTGAAAGCTTCGATTAGACTGATTTTTTTAAATTCATATACTTACTCTACGGTTTCTTTGCAGAAACAGAAACAGCTGTCGCACACCGCGCAGGAAGACATTTTTTGAATAATGAAAAATAAGTAATTGTGGAAGTATTATCTGTTTTGCAAGTAATTTGCGTAGGTGGTAGAACGGCTCGTGTATCCTGTTTTGATTAACGGAGAGAGAGATGTTCCCCGTATATTATCTCAAAATTCCAAATGGATCTACTGCGTGTGGTTCGTGTAGAAACAGTTAAAGTGTGTCCCTATTGTAATCATGTTTTTGTCGTAAAAGACTTTCGAAAACATTTACGCAGGCATCGATATTGTGCGGCGTGTAAAAGGCGGTTCTATAAGGTTCATACCTATAAGAGACATATGCGCCAACACCACACACACGACGTTAGTCCTTTTCCGTCTGATTGAAACTTCTAATTATTATATTTTCAGGTAGTTCCTGTCTACAGCTAACATGGCCGGACGTGTACAGCGTGGAATGCGTCAGGTATGTGTACTTTAGGGTTTGGGTACTAAAATGATCTTGTATTCGTACCTTTCCAAAGCTCCTCTTAATTTCAACCGCCTCGAGTAAAAAATCGTAACAAGGAAGATCGAACGCGTCTCTGTTGTTCTCTGATTTGCGCCTTTCCATGCCGCTCTCAATTTTACGTATATTTCCATGTAGGACCATTCCTCTGCCTATAAAATTAATGCTTTAGATTCGATCGCCATCTTGTTAATGACTGTTAGTAGTTTCGTCGAAGGTAACAGTTTAATTGTTTTTTGGCTGATTTATTAAATAAAAGCTTTTTCATCACGTTTTTTGAATTTATGATTAGTGACTTTTTTCCTGCTGAAATAATAATAGGATTTTGATTGATTTTTTATTAAATTTATTTTCAGTTATAGGTTTTTGGTTTTTACCTCGTTTTTAAAATTTTTAATTCTAAGTTTCTAGCATTATTTTACGGGGCATTTTAAATGATTTTATGATTTATTTTCAGTTAGAAATTTTCTAGTAAGTTCTAAGTTTCTGGTATTATTTAACTGTAGATTTTGAAATAATATGATTTTTTATGAACGGCTCCAAGTTTTTAATGTAGTTTAATGCTTTTAATGGAATTTTTTCGTTAAGATTTTTAAGATTAATGCTTTTAATGATTTTTAATGGAATTTTATGATTTATTTTCGGATGCGGGTTTTTCCTGTTTTTTTAAATTAAATTTACGGGATTTTGAAATTGAAATGATTTTTATCTGATTTTATGGTTTTATTTTCGGGTGCAAGTTTTTAGCCTGTTTTTTAAATTTATAATTTTTTAAATTTTCTAGTAAGTTCTAAGTTTCTGGTATTATTTACTGTAGATTTTGAAAGTTGAAACGATATGATTTTTGGTTTGATTTCTTTTTCAGTTAGAAGCTTTTGATATTTTTCCTGTTTTTAATTAAATTTACGGGGTTTTGAAATAATTTGAAATTTTTACGAATAGTTCCAAGTTTTTAATGCTTTTAATGATTTTTAATCGGTTTCGTAAAGATTAATGATTATAGGATTTTTTAAATAAATTTTCTTGTCTTTTTTAATCTGATTTTATGATTTATTTTCAGTTAGAAATTTTTAATATTTTTTCCTGTTTTTAATTAAATTTACGGGATTTTGAAATAATTTGATATTTTTATGAATAGTTCCAAGTTTTTAATGTAGTTTAATACTTTTAATGACTTTAATGGAATTTTTTCGTTATGATTTTTAAGATTAATGCTTTTAATGAATATAGGAAAATTATTATTTTTTAAATATTTATTTTCTGTTAGAAATTTTCTAGTAAGTTCTAAGTTTCTAGATATTATTTAACTGTAGATTTTGAATTTAAAATGATATGATTTTTTATGAACAGTTCCAAGTTTTAATGTAGTTTAGATTAATGCTTTTAATGGACTTTTTCGAAAAGAGTTTAAGATTTTTCGTTAAATTTACTTGCACTTTCTGGCATTATTTATTTCGCAAGGATTTTGAAACGATATGCTTTTGATCTGATATAGGAAAATTATTAAATATTTATTTTCTGTTAGAAAGCTTTCGATCTGGGTTTTTATATAGAAAATGTATGTTAACTTACCTTTCTTTATTGCAAAGGTATCTACATATATTAATCAGAAAACCCATCACTCACTCACTTACACTCGCTAAAACAACACATGCAGACTCTAAGATTAGTGTTTTTAAAATGAATATTTTTGCTTCAAACAGTCTACAGGATGATGATAAAACCATCCTACAGTTTTTAAAACGGTCGCCTGCTGTCCGCGATATTTCTTATCACATCCGGACAGCGCTCATTACTTGTTATCATATCTACCAGGCCCAAGTTGCAATATTTAAAACTAATATTTAATACAAATAACGTAACGCTATTAATAATAATATGTCTTGAACGTTTGAGATTCCGATGAAGAAGGATGTCCCTCCTTTAACACATGTCGCTATTTCGTCTCCTTTAGTTTAAGCACTTTAATCTTATATATCATTCCGGTATACGATTACGACGCTATTAGACCCATACCGCCCACACCATTCATACGAACCCGCCATACGCCAAGTACACCGCAGGTTACGATAATGACGTCATCTACTGATAACTCCAAGAACACCGCAAACGGTAACGAACCCTCCGTCTGACGTCATCTACTGATAACGCCAAGCACACCGCATTAGACCCGGCTACTGATAAAGCCAAGTACACCGCGGCTACTGATAAGCGCGCGGCCGCGTTGGGGGCCCTGGGGCGAAGCTCCTCGCGGGAACCTAACACCAGCATACCTACACGCTGGGGCGCAATACACTTGCTTACGTGGGGAATCCTACGCGGGGCACTAGGAGGCTGAGCCTTAGGCGGGGTGGGGGCAAAGCCCTAGGGGCAAAGTCCTATGATGGGGCCCCAAGTGGGACAAAGTCCTACGCGGGGGACGGCGGCGCGGGGATACCTACACTAAGCGGGGTGACCTTGAAAGCGAGGTCGGGCTTCTCGGGAGGCAGCTCCTCGAATGACCTTGAAAGGTACAATTTTGACCAGGATGAACCTCCATAAGAAAATACATGGGATTTTGGCGTCATACGAAGGTAGCTATACTACTAACACTCCTTTCGCCTTATAGGCAGAATTTGATTTCAAAATATAGGAATATATAATCTACAAAAAATGATACTGATCATGATTGTTAAAATCTGAAATTTTTACCGTTGAGAGGCAATTGGCATCATTCATAGTTCACCAAATACTCCACTTGTAATTTGTTTTATTGGCTGTTCGGTTCACTGTGACGGTCTAAACGTCACTCTGACGAGCATAATAGTTTCTAAATTTTAATCTCGTCCAGGAAATTACAGTCCAAATCGTAATAATTGTCGTGTGTAAATATGGAACTACACCACCACATTCACAGTTCACCAAATACTCCACTTGTAATTTGTTTTGTTAGCTGTTCGGTTCACTGTGACAGTCTAAACGTCACTCTGACGAGCACAATAGTTTCTAAATTTTAATCTCTTCCAGGAAATTACAGTCCAAATCGTAATAATTGTCGTTGTGTGTAAATATGGAACTGCACCACCAAGGGTTCTTTCCGATATGAAATGTGGGCGTCACAAATTCGAGGCTAAAATCTTTATTGTGGTCTTTATGAGACAATGTTAGTCTTAATTGTTGAAATTTCATGTTCCAGTCTCCATAAGCCTCGCATATGAACGTTCCAGGCATAAATCTTATGTCCACATCGTATGGAGCTTCTAACATTGCCTCATCATTTAATTCGGCGAGAGCTTGTTGCCTATGCTCGAATATAGTGATTTTTACATTTTAAACTTTTAAGTACAGTTTTTATTCTTGTGGCTTTGTACCATGGCGGTGTGTGGATTTGGATTATCATTTTCTACTCGTGTAGGGATGTCCACTAATCTAATCATACTGTAGAGCCTACAGTATAATGTCCTACACTCACCCTCACATAGTTTCTTTAATTTAATATAGAATTTCTCGCTTTTAAATGACTTTACCTTATATTCTTCAACCTGGTCAAAAATTTTCACCTTGTTTTTCATCGATTCTGCCTTCTTATGGGCGTTAATAATAATTCTGTCTTGATAATTGTCGAGTCTTATCATGTCTAGAATTACTCGCCACATTTTAATATCCACCAAGTATCCAATTGTATCCAGTAATTTTTCGACTGTCTCATTGGTTCTCCTTTTTAGTTGGTTTGTCTTCATTAAATTGTTTCAATAGCCATATCAGTATTAATTCCAGAATTTTTCCTGTAGTAGTGGGCCCACATTTGAATTATCTCTTGATCTTGATAAAAATAGCTTAAAACAAAACACATTAAAATAACTCATTACAACAATAACTAACTTTATTATAAATATTAACCCATATATACTTTAAAAGATTAGTTACTTGTAAAAATCTCTGTTCATTAGTTTAATATCCTCTTCATCTCGTATTTCATCTGTTTTAAATCAGCATCCTTAATTTTTTTCTTCCCCCGAATATTCCAATTTTTTACTACATGCCATGTGCAGAAAAATGTCCTTGGTTTTTACCCATGCATTGTAATATTTTGGATCGTCATCACTCATCACTCATAAAATATTCTGGCACTATCTCTTGTTGAATTTTTTTCTTTAGCGCATCTAAAAACACCTGTACTGGCTGATCTAAACGATTTGACAAAAAGAAAGCCACTGGAAACCCTGCATTTCTGTCGCCTTTGATAGTTTTTCTTCCATTATTGAATTCATAAAACCTAAAGCAAAATCTTCTTCAATACATTATGAATCTCTCCTACGATAAAACCATCACCATGTAAATAATACAACCACCACCATAAAACCGCCTTTAAAAACCTTACAGGAAGAAATATATATAAGTATGTTAAATAACCAGTTACACTAAAACCTAGGCAAACCCTCACAGGCATTTAGGTACAAATAAGCGGCGTAAACAAACTCAAAAAATTGATAAGTACCTACTTTAAAAACATTAGATTAAAACCTTAACTGACCAGTTTACCCTCCTATTTAAAAAAGAATGCAAAATTTTTGCCATTTGCAATCTACTCCTCAACTTTTAACGCCACTGCTACCATGTCATTGTTGTCTCTCTTCTTTTCAATATTGCGTTTTCTTGCTAAATAATTTACATCCTTGCTGCTCAACAAATTAATCCTTTCCAGTTCTGACTTCTCCAGTTCTCTTACATCTTCTAAAATTCTAGCTTTTGAAATTCCACATTTCAATTTCTCAACCACCGTGTTCTTTTCTGTTGTTGATAGATGTTTGCTTCTTAGTTCTTTCTCGTCATGGTCAGCATGTGTTCTCCAAAAAGTGACAATACTTTTTCTTGTACTGTAAATTTTAACCATTAACTTAGAAGGGGCAAACTCCATGTTTTTTTATTGTCCATCCTGCTTTCTCAGTTCTTTTGAACTGTTTGGCTTATTCCTATTTATTTCTATAACATTGTATAGTTTTTTAATTTACATTATTGATACTAATTTGATCATTAATAATAAACAATAGATATACCGGTTTGGCCATATTTGTATTTCCGATACAAAGTTAGTAAATTATATAAATATTTCACCATTCTTCCCTAATAATTCTGACTCCACTCCCATATTATTTGTATAACTTTATGCCATCGATATAAGGGACTAAAACAACGCCATATAAGTGCGCAAAGCACTCGTCTTTCGCGAGTGCCATTCCGCTGAAACTTGTAGTTTCTGTATTTGAGGTGGTTTTCCAGGTCTTTGAGCGGGTCGTTTTGAATCTACTTGAGTAGAGTCTGAATTCACAGATCTCTCTTCTTGTAGTATATTCTTGCGATCGCTACTCTTGCGTTGCATCTTGATAAAAACCGTTAGGTTACATTTTCCAAAAAATTGGACGGTCCTAGAAATTTTCCCAGACTCAAGTGCCCCATTACCTACTGCCACGGCCTGGAATTGACAGCAGTGTTGCCACACGTACAGTAATTACCCTATTTGTACGATATTTTTTTACAAGAATGATAATTATAATAATAAATTTATTTTTCCTACAGGTTCCAACAAAATGTAAACAAATGGACTGTAAACTTTGCTAACTATTATAAAAAATCTAATCAAAATTGCTTGTGCATATGAAGTACAAAAACTAGCGACTATAAGAAAAATGGGTTTGACTTACCCTGACCAGGGATGGTGGTAGGAAAAAAGAACTTCTAGGGAAACACGCGTGGCCGAGAGTTCTCGTGTCGTCATTCTTCCTACAAACCACTCCTTTGCATCACCACGAATTTGTGCGGGAACTGGATGAAAGTAAGTTTCATTATTTGGATTGAACTCAACAAATGACCAAATCTTTGGAGATGCTCCGTAAACCTCGGTGGTCATAATTTGTCCTGGGTTTCCTTTCTCTCCAGAGGTTACGCTTCCGACAAGTTTGGGTAACTTTCTTCCAATTCTTGCTAGGCATGCCTTGACTCTTTGAAAGTCTTGGCGCATAGAATTCATGTCATAGTCTGGTGGCATTACCTCATCACCATTGACTAATATTGGATATAACTCATCTTCAAACTGCGCACCAGGAATTGGATTTAGATTGACATATGACTGCCTGACTTCTATGGGCGTACTGAAGGATTATGACGGACAAGTCGGGAAGAAGATTCGTCTGTATAATGGATTCACAAAACTCCATACGCCTTATTTGATCACCAGGAATAATTTCTTGACAAGTTTGACACCATTTTATAGGCTTCGTAACCATTCTTTTTTAAGATACGACGAGCTGTACGATTTGGAATGTCAAGTTCCTCGTAAATTTGGGAGGAAGAACACGGCTTTATTACTTCCATAAAAGCACAAACATTAACCTCTTTTTCTCTCCTTGCTTTAGGAATTTGACGAGGTTCCTGATTGCTAAATTTCGTATACCGATTAACAAATCTACACTCGTCAAACTTATGAAAAATATTGAAAACAGTTCTAGCAGTGGTTCGTCGGGGTATAAAAATATAAATCGACCAACGACTTTCTCTGCACTTTCTGCACGACAATATCATTTAATATTAATTTTTTGTTCGACACTACACCATTTTTATTTTGTAATCCGTCTACCTCTTGCCAAAGGTTTGAGTGGAATAATAATACAAATAAAACTAAACAAACAGCAAAGTGCTTTAGGTATTCGGTCGGTTCACAAAAACTGCAACGGCCCACAGCCAACCAATTAGGAGAGTCCGAGTCGGAGCCTCAATGTAGTCCCCAGGCGGGACTACATGAATTTATTCATTGATTTATTTTTCTTTTTTAATATATTGTTAATTAATGCTATTTTTTGTGTTAGATTTGCTTGAAAATAATTACTACCAATTTATTAATCGTAATGATCATAAAGCGGGAAATGGGGAAAAAGGAAAATTANCAACCATAGATTATGATTACTTCTGTAGTTTATATGTAAACATAAACTAAATATCAATTAAAAAATATTATTTTAAAATATAGAATTAAAAGTTTATTATTTTCGAATACTCAAACATCATAAACTACTGAATACAATTTTAAAAACTTAAAATTTGTTTGTCTTATAAAAAAAATACTTTGATATTAGAAATTTTGCCACACACACTTAAAACTTCTTCATACTGTTTTTCCAGTTTTTTAAAATAATTTTACTTTTCTTCGTATTTCCGCACTTTCTTTGAAAGTGTTGCCTTCTGGTGAATTTTCGTAGACGAAGAATTTCCGCTTCTTCTTGCAAATACTTTAATTTCCTGTAGAAATATTTCCATTTGTTGCTTTGATTTTCCTCATCAGCTCGAGACGTGGATGCAATTTCTGGTTCACTAATACTCGTATATTCATATTGGACGCGAAGTTTGCAAATTACCGTCAGTCATTTCATAAGACGAATCAAAGTCCTTATCGTCAAAGTCTTGAAAGTTACTCTCTCCAGCTTCCTTTCGTAAATGTTGAAGTAATTTAATGGATTTTCTTGGTAGTGTTTTGTTGAAGGATTTTCACTTTAACCGTTTTAGATTTCGTGTCTTTTGGAATAAACTGGTTATTGAAGATATTTCATAGCAATATATAGGGGATCAAACCCTATCTTACTTACAGAGTGCAACCAGTCACCCTGGCAAAACAGTTTGGTTGATAAATGGTATAGGATACGTATACGGAGTATATAATTGCGTTTAGTATATCATGGAACGTTTTTTATACGTGTGATATTGATGGCCCATAATCAGTGTGACTCAGTTCGAAGCTTACATTAAATTCACACACCCTGACTGCTGGCTCCCCAGCTTTTACTGGGAAACCACGAATCTGTGCTCTAAACTTGGTATTTGGAACCACAATTCAATAATATCAAATTGTTTCTGAATTTTTTTTTGTGTACTTGTCAGACTAACTGTTGTCAATAAAAAGTGTCAAAACTTATCTGCGAACCGTTTTTCTTACTGGGATTGCGTTCCCAAGAACCAAACAAAGAAACCATACCAGATTACCGTAAGTCGTAAGTTAAGCCCTATTATTACTGAATATTGGCAAGACGGAGTCCCTGCCGTCTAGGTTCGTCCTAGATGATCAGATGGACGTTCACGCAGTAACAGAACTTTATTTCACCCCGCTGGGTGAAAGAAGGATTTGCGGAGGACATAGTTTTGGTACTCCAAAAACCATTCTAATTTTGTCATCTTCGTCAGCTTTGACGAGGTGTGATCTGGCATGTGCTTGATTATGATACACCAAATTATTTCTTTGTCTATATAAATAATATGATATTTTTTATGAACAGTTCCAAGTTTTAATGTAGTTTAGATTAATGTTTTTAGTGATTTTTAATGGAATTTTTTTCGTAAAGAGTTTAAGATTAGCACTTTAAATGATTTTTAATAGGATTTTTTCGTTAAATTTACTTGTAGTTTCTAACATTATTTAGCTGTAGATTTTGAATGTTGATTTAATATTATAGGAAAATTATTTTTAAAGATTTATTTTTGGTTAGAAATTTTCTAGTAAGTTCTAAGTTTCTGGATATTATTTAACTGTAGATTTTGAAATTAAAATAATATTAATATATTTTTATGAACAGTTTCAAGTTTTTAATGTAGTTTAGATTAATGATTTTAATAAGATTTGCATAAAGAGTTTAAGATTACCGCTTTTAATGATTTTTAATGGGATTTCTTCTTAGAGTTTAAGATTAATGCTTTAAATGATTTTTAATAGGATTATTTCACGGGGGAATTGAAACGATATGCTTTTTTGATCTGATATTATTGGAAAATTATTTTTAAAGATTTATTTTCTGTTAGAAAGCTTTCAATCTGGTTTTTATACAGAAAATGTATGTTGACTTACCTTTCTTTATTGCAAAGGTATCCAAATATATTTATTACATCAACACCCATCACTACACAGAACAACAACAGCACAGCATGTACACTTTAACGATTCAATTTTAAAATGAATATTTTTTTTTGCTCAAACAGTCTACAGGATGATGATAAAACCATCCTACAGTTTTAAAACGGTCGCCTGCTGTCCGCGATATTTCTTATCACATCCGGACATCGCTCATTACTTGTTATCATATCTACCAGGCCCAAATTGCAATATTTAAAACTAATATATGGGCTTTTTTAAATACAAATAACGGAACACTATTAATATGTCTTGAACGTTTGAGAATCAGATGAAGTGTTCTCCTTTAGCGCATGTCGCTATTTGGTCTCCTTTAGTTTAAGCACTTTAATCTTATATATCGTTCCGTATACGACAACGACGTTATTAGTCCCATAAACACCATGTATACCGCCCACGCTATTCATACGAACCCGCCCGACATCTACTGATAACGCCAAGAACACCGCAAACGCCTTAATAGGTAATCATACGACCCGTAACGCCGAGAACACCGCCCACGCTAGTAATCATACGACGTTATTAGGCCCGAAACGCCAAGAACACCGCCGCAGGCTACGATAATGACGTCATCTGCTGATAATGCCAAGTACACCGCGAACGCCTTATTAGGTAGTCGTACGACCCGTAACGCCAAGAACACCGCGTCTACTGATAAGCGCTCGCGTTGGGGGCCCTGGGGCGAAGCACCTCGCGGAGCATACCTACGTTGGAACCGCTTACGCGGGAAATCCTACGTGAGGAATACCTGTGCGGACGGGCGGGGCCCCAGTGGGGCAAAGCCCTAGGTGACTACATTTTTGAATTTCCCGCCACTTTTCCCGACAAAAATGCTGCGCTGTGATTGGCTGGCGAGGAAGGGGAGGGGGAAGGGAAAAGGTGGAGGAGTGGGGGTGGTCTGAAGTGCTCCCATACCTACTAACATATATTCCATCTTTTATTCTGTGAACTTTTTCTCTATTGAGTCAAAATTTCATTATATAAGTTATGGTATGTGATTCTCTCATTTTCAATTAAACATTTTTGAAACTTAATCTTGATATATTCTTTCCAATACGGATCAAATGTATAAGGTGCCTCTGCTGAGGTAGGTAAGGTCCAGGGATAATATCTGAGATCAGGAAATGAAACTGGTCGGTATTTTCTTTCTGCTTTGAACAATTCTGCAACTTTATTTAATGCTCTAAAATAATGTTCATCTTTAATTATATTATGTTTAGGTACTTCTCCTCTAAGATAGTCTTCAATTAATGCTTCTTGAGTAAAAATTGATCTTCTATAACCGTTAGTTATATTTTCAACTTCGGTAGGTGAAAGTTCTTTATTTAATTCATAAAAAACTGGATTAACATGTCTATATGTTAAGTAGGATGAATTTTGTAAGCTTTAACAGGATAAAATCCTAATTTAGTACGGTTGCTAGTAGGCCTCCCCGCTATTACTGGGAAACCACGAATCTGTGCTCTAAACTTAATATTTGGAATCACAATTCAATAATATCAAATTGTTTCTGATTTTTTTTTGTGCACGCCACGCAATCTCGGTGTTTACGTAAATGTTTCCTAAAGTATTTTAAGGTAAAAACATGGCTACAGTAGGGGCACACTTTAACTGTTTCTACACGAACCACACTCTGCAGATCCATTTGGACTTGTGAGATAATACTATATGCTTTGAAACAGAGGATTGAGGATGAACTGGAACGATTGTTGGATTTGGGAATTATTTCACCAGTGAAGTATTCAGGATGGTCAACACCAGTGGTCCTGGTTCTAAAAATAAAAATGGATCCATTCGACTCTGTGGCGGTTTCAAAGTCACCGTGAATCCCTATTTAGAGATAAATCAATATCCTTTACCAAGGGCCGAGGACTTGTTCGCTAAATTAAGTGGAGGTATTGAATTCACTAAGTCAGATTGAAGTAATGCTTATAAACTAATTTTGTTAGATGACAATTCAAAAAAATATATAGAAGGTAACTCACAATACTATGCTATTAATAATATATTATTTACATCCAAGATCATTTGTTAACAAATCTGTATTAATAGGGAAAGGCCCTCTTCTAAATGCACATTGGCCTGTGTCTGTGTCAGTGTCATAGCCACTTTGTTCTAGAAACCTAATCTGATCATCTTTTAGGGTTTCAGCTCTTTTCCAATCTTCCTCCATCTGGAATAAATCTGTTTGGTAAGTTCCAGTCTCTTAGCGTTGGATTTTCTCTTCAACTTCGCGTCAAGTCTTACTTGATTTTTTGAGCATAGACGGCTAAGCAGGGATATGCCGCATATTTCCAGTGATTGTTCTCATTTACTGGTCCATAGTATCCAGAGATGTTATCTCCATCTTCGTAATCAGGTCTAACCCTGGCTATTTTTGCTCCTCCCTAATGGAGCTGTAACATTACCGATTCCGTTTAAGTATTGTGTAATTGTATTTGGTGGCTGTAAATTCAGATTCTCGGTATTCTCGACGAACTTGTCTGGTGTAGTTTCATCGCCATTGTCGATTTGAGTACGAATTAGACGCGCATTGGCGATTGGCGGCAGCGTAGTAGGCGAAAGCTGAAGGTGATACCATCCTTGCAAAATTATTGCTTTCTGTCTTCAATTCACTGTAGACTCGATCTACTATAGGGTTAAATCCTTCGAATCCAGTATACACTTTTAACATTCCCGGTGTCGGTTGTAGGAACTGCCCGGGCAATGACACTACACTCAAGAAACAGTGGATCGTTCTTAGGGGTGGACTCTGTTGTACTAAGCCTGCTTGGTTTCGGTGGCTCTGATTGCGGAGTATCTACTTTTGGCTTTGGGGGGATGTTTTGTTTGACCACCTCGGAAATTGCCACGTCCTACTTGTGCTAGAGCGCGCTCTGCTAGCATCTCCACGTTCTGCGTAGTTAATAAAAACTACGATTTTGGTAATCTTCTCGAAAACCATTATTGTCTATAATAACTATTATTCATTTGACCGCGCCCTCGGCCACGGTAATAGCTAGCTCTTCCTCTTTGGGACTCCATCTGGCTACCTCAATTATAAATTTTTTAAAGAATTTTAAGAATTTCAGATTTATGAAGTTAACGTATAGTTCAAATTTAAATAATATATTAGATGCTTATGTCGATGCCGACTGGGCCTCAGATTTGATCGACAGAAAATCTACAACTGGTATACTTATTAGAGTGTTTGGAAATCCAATAATGTGGAAATCTCGAAAACAAAAGGTTGTATCAAGAGCATCGACACATGCTGAATTGTATGCTCTTGCTGATTGTGTTGAGGAAATTCTACCGATCAGAGGAATATTACTTGATCTCAACGTACAAATTGATAGTACTAGGTGCCATTGCTTTAGCAAAAAACGGTAAATTTTCTAAAAATTCTAAGCATATAGATATTAGTTATCATTTTGTGCACGATTATCATAATCAGGGAATTATTCAAGTTTTAAAAATTCATACAGATGACCAAATTGCTGATATCTTAACAAAATCATTAGGAAGGCAAAAATTTGAATACTACAGAAATTTATTAGGTTTAAAATGTTACTGAATATTGTGTGACAATTATTGAACCTATTTTGCTCAAAATCTGTTTGGTTTAATTTTTTTGTAAATATAAAATCAAGGTGTGTTGGAAAATATGATTTTATATTCTAATATTGTAAGGTTGGTAGAACTGAATAGTGAAATACATTTTAATAAGTTAGTAACGAGAAATGTTTTGTTTTTCATATAATAGTTGAATGTATGTTGTGTAAATAAAAAACTGTAAATTGAAGGAATATTAATACAATATAAATGGGGCCACATTCTGCGTTGTATTTGTTTGTATTCCTTGCGTGAGTGACCCTGCATCGAAGTGGGTTCCGTCCAGTTGTAGCAACTTGAGTAATGATTTCTAACGTACAACCTTGTGGTACGAAGTTTTCAAATTCGTCCTTTATCGGATAGTTGCAAGATCAAGATTTCCCGCGCAAGGTATAATGATTCCTGATCCGCACAGCAACAGGACACTTATGATGTTGAACATCGCCAGAAAGCCAGCGAAAAAGTTCACAACTGATACATTTTTAGTGATGTATTAATTTAAAAATAAATTTCTGTCTGTCAAGCAGTTGTCCGCGTTCATTATTATTCCATAAAAACTCTTATTGAGCGTCGAGCTATTGGTAGTAATGGCGACACAGCTTTGTCAACTTCTATTTTAATTTGTGTTAGAAATTTTTCATAGACAGCAGATAAAAACCTATTTGACAGTATCTTCCTACTTGGTAGCTGACAATTTGGATTTAGCAGGTAAATTAATGTTTGGAAATTTTTACTGTCTACTATGTTGAAAGGTTAGTAATCACCCATAAAACTCAGCAATTGTTAATCAATGGCATGTTGCTTTGAAATGCCGAGAAGTTTTCTACAAAATCAGGTAATATTGGTCTGATTTAGTTTCATCTTTACCATGGTGACATCGACAGCAGTATCAGCACAAGGAGACCTAGCATCTTCATTATTAATGGACGAACATGTGCCTTTTTTATTATGTGCATCTTCTTCCTCATCATTCTCCTCTTGCGACTTTCTGCAAGGTTTATGGTGGGGTGTTTTAATTTGTGGTGCCTTGTTAAGCTAGAGGTTGATTGTTTATTAACTTTTAGAAAATATGAGCACACGTTACACTTAACTTTGCTTCCATCTTTAATAGATTTAGTTAAATTATCGAAAGTAGCATTTATAGTACTTGGAGAAACTGCAGCGCCAGGCTCTTTTAATATTTTTGACACATTCTCTCTGATATCTTGTCTTCATGACGGCGAAGCAAGCCCATCGCAAACTCCCCTCCCGGGAAATTATTTTTGAATCGCACCCTCAACTGGGGTCGCATAAACAATACTTTTTATATGTCCCCAAAAGAAAAAATCCATGGGTGTTAGATCGGGAGAACGTGCATGCCTCATTGCCGCGACCTATTCAACAATTCGGGTAATTTAAATTAAGCCACCGCCTAACTATTACAGTGCTCTGAGCAGAAGCCCCGTCATGCATGTACCACATGGTCTGACGTACATTTAATGGTACTTCCTCCAGAAGTGGTGGTAGATGCTCATTTAAGAACTGCAAATATTCAACAGCACCAAGTCGATGAGGTAAAACAAAAGGGCCGACAAGCACATTTCCTACAATTCCTGCCCAAATGTTTAAACTCTAAAATTATGTTATGTTAAAATTTAGTAACAAATCACGTGGTCTGTTGTATAGCCTGAAATATTAACATACGGGATATTTTTCAAACAAAGCGAATCTATGTTTTCTTCTGCGATATTTTTGTACAATACAATTTACTAAAAATTCGGTGACAATATAATTTTGATTAGGTAGTGTTTTCAATCGTACCTACTGTTGAAATTTCACTTCCTTGAGAAATCTCGTTTTATGGAAACCAAATACTCGCAACCACATTCATATGTACCTTCATTTCTTGTAAATGTTCCTGTCCATCGATGAGGATTCCTAACACTGGTTATTTCTGGCTTCACGTCACACAAAGTATGCCCAGAAGTTGTTGCATCTTATAAAATATTTCTTGCTGTTTGTATATCCGCTGGTGTTACTGCATCAGTACAAGGGGGAAAATTTACTCCTTCGATGACATGATGGCCTAAAAAAAAAGGATGAATAAAAGAAACAACATGGTACTCTGAAAATAAAACATAAAGCATAAACAAAGTGTTCTACTGTCATAGTTTGTGGCTAAAGTTCGCTATGTTTAAACAAAGTTTAGTTTTTCGCGATTCGGGAAAAACCGTGAACGGATTATACCGAGGATAACATAAAACAAATAACAAATAATTTAAATAATATGTTCTTTTTATGGAGAAATGGAGAAAATTTAAAAATATCGAACTTATCTGGAATTATATTGGGCATCCCTGTAACATATTTTTAGATAACAGGGTGTCCCGTTTGTTCCTGGACGATACATAACTTGGTAATTTTAAATGGAACACCCTGTATGTAAGTGCTTTTTCGGATTCATCGCTTAATAGGTTGACTTTATTGACCATACGGTACCTAGAACCCGCCGTTTCCGAGATATCCGACTGTTTTCGGAAAAAATCACGATTTCAGCTTTCTGAATAAATCTAAGTAGCATTTAAACTAAGAGTTAGGAAAAATTCGGTTTTATTTAAAATTACAAAAAATGTGGTGTTTTAAATTTACTATACCAATCAAATTTTCATAAAATAAATTTTCCCTTTGACTGGAAAAAGTTTATTTATTTATTTTATAGTTCGTTGTATGAAATATACTCGAAAAACTCTTTTTTCTAGGATAAATCTCGGGTTGCAAGTCAGTACAGTGACGACAAAACTACAAGAGTATTTAAAATTTATGGATTGTTAGAATTGAACAAGAGTGGACTATATTTTTTAATTTTCATAAATAACCGAGATATTTTAGACGTACACTCGCATGTCAACGCTTATGTTTACTTAACAGTTTTGCTCGAAGAAGTAGTTAGAGCTCCACGTTACGTCGCAATGTCAACGCTTCGGTTTTCGTTTTTGGAAAAAAAAAATCTCGGAAAAGTTTTTCCTGTTATTAGTGTTGTGACCTTTTAACAAAAACGCCGATACTTTTAGAGCGGGTCGTTAGATTTGTAAATGTTGGGGTCTATCTCCACTGAGATAGGTTCGAAGAAATGAAAGTAATGCCCGAGCAATATCAAAACTTGAAAAGTTGAGGAAAGTGATCCTTTACTGATCTTGAGGGTAATTTGGAAAAATAAATTATATAAAAAATATTCTTCTTGAAAAAATGAAGGACTGAGTTCCTTTTCGAATTTATATTTTTTTGTATAAAAAAATTTTCAGAAAATTGTTTTTTGGAAAAAAAACTAAATTTGACTAAAAGAAATTATTTAGAAAGTATGTTTCTAAGGTTATATGCGAAAAATAAATTTCGTGTTAAAAAAAATTTTATTTTTCGAAAAATTATTTTCGACAAAAAGATATTAAAAAAAACGTTAAGGTTTTCTTCAGAAAAAACAACAAACACGGTACAACAAAAAGTTTTCTATAGTAGAAAAAATGACAATGAGATTAACAATGTCAATAGTTATAAACTTATCTGGAATCACTGGAATATTCTCTGCAAAGAAAATCCAGGAAACAACAAAATTCAAACTACCAGACCGTAGAGAAAAGAGTACTAGGTATATGAAAATGAACGTTACTAAAACTTATTCAACTAATTACAAAAAAAATCGCGGAACTTTACTAACCACTTTTTATGTAATCCTCTGTATGTAATTTTTCGGCTTTTTTCCCGAAAACTGCAACTAACTTCGTCGGTTTGATATCCGAACTAACTCTTTAATTAATGAAGGTAATTAGAAAATACGAGTAATTATGTACAGACTGAATTCGTATGCCGAAGGCTGATAAAAACTCGGAGCAACCGAAACAATGTCACTTTCGTAGATTGATATCACTTTATATCCCGGACTGCGGATGAAAACTAACTTTGTAGACTTATATCACTTTATATCCCGTACTTCCGGATGATTCCTAACTTGTCGACTTGTCGAAGATAAACTTCGTCAGATTTTATCATCTTTCTAGAACTTTGTAGAAGATTTCGTCAGAATTAACAAAAGTAAACTGAGGGTTTCGATGCTCAATTCTGATTGGTCCGCGGCTTGGCGAAGAGCCAAATACTGGATTCCCATTGGTTCGCGGCGTCATATAAGTATAAAAGTGGTATAAAAGCGGAAAGCGCGATTTTGTCCGTTCATTTGCATAGTAGCCTCTGGGTCTACAACACCCCCGTTCTTTTCAGGCTCTTTTTTCTACTCTGAAAATGTGGTGGTTTTCACACGAACATACTTAAAAACTAGACTTAAAAAACTAAATAATCCTTAAAACTCATATTTACAAAGCAACCAAGTGGCAAATAGTGAATTTAACTGATGTTTCTAACGATTTTCACCGATGTTTTTAAAATTTTCACCGGTGTTCCCAAAATTTATATAAGAATATCTGACTAATTACATTCCGACTCTACTAATTGACTTGAATTTAAGTAATACACCGCTACATGTATATTACCTAATCCGTATCGATGACTACCATTCGCGAACGTCTCTTCTGACTCAGGACTGATATCAGGCTCTGGGATCGGGCTGCGTCGCTA
Organism: Anoplophora glabripennis; assembly: GCF_000390285.2. NCBI lineage: Eukaryota > Metazoa > Arthropoda > Insecta > Coleoptera > Cerambycidae > Anoplophora > Anoplophora glabripennis. The sequence goes on along the minus strand of NW_019418252.1, from coordinate 112,428 downwards.
TCGGCAGGAAGTCCATCCAAACCAGCGGATTCAACCTTACAGCGATCCTTGGTCCCTGACTGGCGACTACAGGAGCTACCGCTGCATGGGGGTTCTGTTGTGGAACTAGTAGAACATTCGGACTGGGAATCTTCGTCTAAGTTTCCTAGTGGTGTGGGGCGTATGTCATCTATATGTATATTGATATCTTCATCTGGGTAGTCATGATTGGGTTGTAATAATCGGGGTCAAAATCGGGAGTCATAATCGGAGTTTGGCCTTTTTGGGGGTAAAGGTCTATAGGCCGGACATATCCTATGCAGAGGGATCCCGGTTGGTTAGATCGGCCAACGGATAACGTGGAACGATTTGGGGGGAAAGGGTTTCGTCACTCGCGGGAACGACAACCGCGGGTTGGTGTCTATTATCTGTGGCCAGAGTCGCGGCGGGGTGAAGGAGGATATCTTGAAGAATTATCACTCGGGAATGAGGCACGGGCTTGTGTTTGGTGACAAACCACTCCTCATCTTCCTCCACAAATTTATTCACCTTGGGGGAAACTTGCGGTGGACCTTCCACTTCTCCGCAAGTCTTTTAATGTGTTTGAGGGAGGGTCTGTACTGAGGGTACAAACTCTGCCTGGTGAGCATGGCCTGGGCCATGGAGACTAGAACTTCGTCACTTGGAAGTACCCGATACCTCATTGCTCTGGAGGGGCCACGAGGTTACGTGGTGTGGCACAGGACGTATTTCCCGGCGGGCCAGCTCCCTTCTCACTTCTTGGATAACGTGGCTTAGTGACACGCTACCCCTCTCCGTTATTCGCTGATTTTGCGAATAATTCGTAGGCATCTTTAGATTTGGTTTGCCAGTTGAGTTAATCGAGCACGTTCCGCGTCACGGAACTCTCGACGTAACTTTTTAGATAACCTAGGGGGTATCTTTCGCAATACTAACTTCTGACCAAGAAACCTATTTGGGTTGTCTGTGGGCGACTTCTCGTGGTCCCAATTTTCGTCGGATTCGACTTTTGGCACTATGGGCAAGTATGGTATGGACGGATGTCTTTGACGGAGGTCCTCTCACATCTTTCTTCCTTCTTACTTCTACTGTGAACTGGAGGTCATCCTCTATCCAATTCAACTCGACTCGAGCCTCGCGTTGGAGCGCCGTGTCAACGTATTTAAGTTTTCTTTACACCAGCTCGACTTAGAATGAGTAGTTTGGCTTTTGCTAGTGTTGTGACCTTAACATAAACGCCTATACAGTTAGAGCGGGTCGTGAGATTCTCCGCACACTCGTACCTGGATTCTGCTCTACCAGTGCTAGAATTTCTTCTTCTGCTCTAGGAGTGGATACCGACCTTGGTCTTCCGGATAAATAGCACTGTTTGCTTAAGGAACCGGTATCAGGCAATCTTTGTTGAATTCATCCAAACATGCGTTGTGAAGGAATCTGGCGATTTGGATAAGCGTCAACATAAAGACGTCGCGCTTCGGTGGCGTTCCCATTAGCACGACCATACATGAAATGCATGTCTGTTAATTCTGCGTTAGAGTAACCAGCCATAGCGAAAGAAAACTTGTGCACTGAGAACAACTGTCAAATACGTACTGTTTATTTCACTAAACATCAACCAACTATTATAAGAAAATACACAACGTTTTTGCAAAATAAAAAAAGGGGCTAAAAAACATAAAACATTCCATATCTCCGCAACCGTTACTTTGCGGACCCATGTTTATTGAGACTTTTCTGCTTATTTTGGTTCATACTATTAACTCCTTAAATATTTTGCACTCTCTTTTTAACACCCTGTATACATCATTGAAATGCTCAAGCGGTCCGCTATAAATAGAGTACACATAAAAATTAGAGATAGTTTAAAAGTAACAACTCACTTTTCAAGAATATGTGCATGCGAATCCACAGGAGGCGTGTAACGATTTGTAACATGGTGGGTAAGAAAATCCTGAAAATCTATTTCGCCATTATCTTCGTCTAGGAAGAAGTTAGGGTCGTTGGGGACTACCCTTTATAAAATGAAAAAGTTATAACAGCATATATCTGAAATAAGAAAATCAAATTTTAACCTTGGAATTAAATCATTTATCATAGTAGTGATAGGGAGACATAATACACCTGTAAAGAAACATTGAGTTTCCCCTATTTTTTCGTTTTTGAGAACAATCAAATGCAGCTTTCTCCACTACACTTAAAATTTTATGTCTTGTATCCACTCCACGTAAATATTTTTTAATTCCATCTGCCCAGTTACGGCAGCATAAAATAGCAAAAGGTTTTATTGCTGTTTTTTTTACTAATTCACTGTGTTCTCATTCATTAAATCCAGAATTAATATTCCTATTTAAAAAATATAGTAAACGTTGCAAAAAATCCTTTCTTTTATAAGTTTGTAATAACAGTGGTTAAGCAGCATAAATTTGGTTAATTCCCTGTTCACTCGGTGGAGAAGTGTTCACCAAATTTCGGGAATTTTACAAGACTCGGTATACAAATAAAACTTTTATTTCCTAAAATAAATCCCATTCTGTAAACACAGGTAATACTAATAATAATGCCCTACCCATACATATAACGTAAACACCGGAATACCTACTGTCGCGAAGGCAACACGTAGGTCTTGAGTACATGGCGACGACGCCGGGTGTCGCGGAAGGACCTGCTAAGTACCCGGAGTCGGAGTCCAGGTGTGTACATTACCTTGAGCGCCGCGGAAGAGACCTGCCAAACACTTTGGTAAGGACACCCAGAAGAGGGTTGAGTGCCGTGGAAAGACCCACTAAGCACTGCCTGGTGTAGGCGATTCCGTCGCTTTTATACAGAACGGCTGGTAGTGCCGTGTGCAAAATCGCAGTGCGCCAAACAATTATCGTACAACGTGAGCAAAAATAAAAAAGGTTCATTACATCCCCCCTCTCCTTAAAAAAACATTTATTTTTAACATCCTCACCTAATATAACAAAAAATAATAAATATTACTATACAACTTTCACTTGCACCGCACGGTAGTGTTTATAACCGCGAAATCCCTGACGTGGAGGGCTCGTCCTCTCGCCTCGGGGCGGCCAGCCATTTTACCCCTTCTGGAGTGATTAGCCGCAGCCGATATCGTTGGTGACCCGGGATGTTGGATGGTCGTTGGATGCTGGGGATGCGGATAAGTAGCGGTCCCTTAGGTGGCGTCAGTGGCTTCGGTGGCGAGGGCATCTACCGTCCAGGAGTGGCGGACAATGTAGTGGCATATCAGCCATCTTTCTAATTAATGCTGTTGGTTTTCCTTGAATCTCTGTGAATATATTATCAATATCAGGAATCAAACTGAATGTTCTTTTTGCTGCAGCTCTCCATTTGGCAATATATCTTCCAGCTGCTCTAACGAAACAACAATATTGTCATTGGTCCTAAAGATCGCTTTTCAGGTTGAAATGTGTTTCCTTCAAGTAAAACATGATGATTTCCATCAGACATCTGTCCATGTCCTAATCTCAGTTAATATATATTATTAATACTTAAATGCTTGTTTTCCCGGGACCAATATTGGACCACTGAAGGATTATGACGGCCAAATAGAGAAAAAGATGATTCGTTTGTAATTGTAACTGTATTTTTTCCCTATTGTATTGTTACGTCTACAGCCCACTTGGTCGTAGACGCACGCTAGGGGGGTAGTAGATGGTAGTTAAATGACGAGTTTATAATAAAACATTTATTACTAAATTTTGGAATTGGTTTGCCAAACAATTGAAACTACACTACCTACAATAAACTAGAACTACTACTTACATTATTAGCCCAACCCTTTTCATTTCGGGGGAGAGATGTCTTCTACTTCACTTCCAAAAATCGACTGTCCAAGACAGTTCAACGAGCGCGCCACCGCTTTTTTCAAAACCGCCGCGTTTGCAGGATTACCATAGGTACCGCCGTGGCTGACCCAATTTAAGTTTACCGCCCGGTCGCTGGTCCGGTGATTTCGCAATCGCCTAGTCGTCGAACTGTCTTTTTTGTTTAGTCATAAATTTTTAATATAAAATAATGCCAACGAATTAATTGTATAAATGCGCGAATGAAATAATTGAAATTTACTGTTAAAATAATTATTAATTTTCTTTGAATTTGACAGTATTCACAAAACTCCATACGCCTTATTTGATCACCAGGAATAATTTCTTGAGAAGTTTGCATTTTATAGGCTTTGTAACCATTCTTTTTTAAGATGCGACGAACTGTACGACTTGGAATGTCACGTTCTTCGGAAATTTGGGAGGAAGAACACGGCTCTATTACTTCCACAAAAACACAGACATTAACCTCTTTTTCTCTCCTTGCTTCAGGAATTTGACGAGGTTCATGATTGCTACATTTCGTACACCGATTAACACATCCTCACTCCTCAAACTTATGAAAAATATTCAAAATAGTTCTAGCAGTGGGAACTGGTTCGTCGGGGTTTGAAAATATAAATCGGCCAACGATTTCCTCTGTACTTTCTGCACGACAATACCATTTAATAATATTAATTTTTTGTTCGACACTACACTATTTTTATTTTGTAATATTCCGTCTACCTCTTACAAAAGGTTTGAGTGGAATAATAATAAAATTAAACTAAACAAACAGCATAGCGCTTTATGTATTCGGTCGGTTCACAAAAAATTCAACGGGGCACGTGCGCTCCCACAACCAACCAACTACGTGAGTCCGAGTCGGAGCCTCGATGATATATGTCATGTCCGACCCCTTCCACCCGAAGTTGAGAGGGGAGATGCGTGTAATTTACTTCTATGCGAAAGAATTACCTGGCTAGACTGGTATAAACATACTTACATAATGGTAAATTTGGAAAGAAGCTGCATCACCGAAGCAACTGAATGACTGAAAACTTGAGCAGCAATTGACACCTTCATCATTTTTATATTCTGAGGAACAACATGGCAGTCTGTTAACTGTGGTAACAATCGTAAATCACCAGATGAAATGTCAATATTGTACACTTTTGTAATGCGGTCCCACTTGGCGGTATATATCTCTTTATTTTTTTCCAAATCAAATTTTTAAGTAAATTATTCCTTACACCTTTCAAAAGATGTGGGGGATCGAATATACGATGTTAATAATAAAACAATTGTCCACATATCTTCAAATCCTGTTGATGTTTATCTTTATCCGGAAAATGTTTTTTTAAACAATTAATGGCAGCACAGTTTGTTGCTCCTTGGTCACTTCAACTGTGGCCACAATTTTAAGACCTGCTTGTTGGCAATTTGCTTATTACGATCCTCAACAATCTCAATAAGTCCATTGTTTTGGTTGAACTTTTACAAAAAGTATATACGAGTGGTTGTTTCCACGATTTTGTTATGCCTCGCACCATAAATACTAGAACATGGTCTGATATGGTTATGACCCCTGTCATGTCTGCCTCAGCAGTATCTTCAAACCTTTCAACTGGAAAGTATGTGTATTAAGACTGACATGTGGTTCCAGAGCCATTTCGTCAAACATCAGTATGCAAAATGTATCTCGGGGCTGCAATTGCATAACATTTGCCTTAAGTCAAATATCATGATTTCTATACAAGTGCACATGCCCTGCGTCCAAGCGCACGAAGGCAACTGATCGACCTATGAGCGGATGGTCTTCCGTTCCGATATTAAAATTTATAATAAATAGGCAGTGGTTTGTTTGTTGTTTGACCTCGTCAATTCCGTACGTCCTCCATTATGTTTTCAAATTCCGTAGAAATATATTTGACAACTCTTGTTTTTCCATTTACCTATCATCAACCCCGAAGAGTAATATGCAATTGTTTTTTCTTTTTGCAATTTGGCAGTTGGGCAATTTTAGCAGTATCTTGGGAGTATTTTTTTCACCCATTCTAAGTCCACCCGTGCAGTATGTTTTGAAAACGTAAGAGTTTTCTGGCTAATTCAAAACTGTTGTGGTAAATGTTCATGAATATATGGCGCCCAGCATTTAATTTTTCCGCTAAGAAATGCAAAACTACTTTCTGTGCGTCCCTTTTTTGCCCAAAGAATAGCAACATTTGAACAAAATGTCATCAGTATTAAACATAGGACACACAGATGTATTAAAAATTCAACATCACTGAAACATCGATCTACATCTGGATCAGTATCATCTTGTTCTTCTGTTGGTAGATGTAGATAAAAATCTCCATCTTCTTCATCGAGTAAGTGAGTCGAGTAAACTTAGTAAGTTATTTTTTTTCTTATCTATGGGTCTTCTGCCTTTGTATGAGTTTGGAATTTCAAGTAATGATATATCAAGAATCATTTTCATTGTTTAATGAATGTTTGTATAATATATTTTCTATGCAGTCTTTATCATATCTAAACCATTTAATAGGTTTCCAGAGAAAAATTTCTAGTGTATCATTTACTTTTCTCATACATAATGGGCCTTTCAACAAACTAGCGTAATTGACTCACGAAAATTCTGATGGAGTAAAAAATATCCAGGATCGAGCTTATATTTGTTTAAAGAAATGGTTTGGAAATTATTCTCAAATACATCACATAAAATAAGAACATCCTATTTTAAATAATTATCCGAATAATGCCCTACACTTTTCCAATTAAATGTACTACTACATGTTTTTTGTGCCCCATTATAGTCTTCATCTGATATATGTTCCTCGTTCAGCTGATCATAAAATTCTGATTTAGTAGATAATTCTGTATTGTTTAATTTATTCATATAAGTTTACACATAAACATCATTTTTCTCAAACTGTTTTTTCGCAGAGTACAATCCAGTACGTTTTTGCGTTGAGAAACTTTATTTTTCTTTCAGATTGGGGATTCATCGGAATTATGATTTTTATATGATTGTTGTAAAAACGCGTTAAATTTAATTCTAAACGTTTTATGAACTCTTTTGCAGCATATTCTCCCCTATACAAGCCAAATTTTGATAATGAATTAATATATGAACATTTTATAAAATATGCAAACGAAATCGGTTCGTGGCTGAAGGAGTTACATGTGAATGACTTTTCAGGATTAGGCTGGCATATATCAAAATCAGCGTAAACTACAAAAGGTACTTTCATCTGTTTTTCGAAACTTTCAAATCTTAATATATTTTCAGGGACACTTTTGCCAAATTTGTCCATTCGGGGTTTATTGGTGGGCGCAGTTTTGTAAACATGACTACAGTCGTTACTTTGGTGTTGCAGTAACAATCCTTCACTACCGAAATAAGATATACATCCATCACAAAAAAATATTTTATCCAACAATAATGAGTGATTGCTTATCACAGTTGTGATCCTCCCCAGATTCGCTGGTTATGAGTAATAAATTAACATGATAATTTTACTTTTTATTTCATAATTCATTTTATTGTCTGCAAATATATTTTCTAATCCGTACATGTTAACCGACATATTATTTAATAATTCAAATTTTGTAATATCTTTTAACATAACTGGAAAATTCATACTTGTAAAGAGAGGTAGTCCCGTAAAAAATTATCAATAAAAAAATTCTGCTTTAGTCTAGCAGCAAATGTGGCTACAACTGATGCTCCCAAACCAAAATTGCTATCTCCCAGCAAGGTACCAACATTTGAATCCGTATTGAATCCATTAAATTTTCTGTAGTGTCTTGCAAATCTGAGTTTTCAACATTCTGCTGATTTACAAAGAATTGCTTCACAAGTCTCCCCTTTCCCATATTTCCCTTTGAGATGATAACTTTACTTTTTTATTTGTGCTTACATATTTTATTAAAGGCTCGTCTTCATCGCTGCTGGTGATGACTTCTTCCGGCTCTGCAGTTGCGCGTTGACGTAGTATGAGTCGCTTCTGCAGGAGCACCTAATATCCTTTGCGAAAAATCCGCATCAATTTCATTTTCTGATGGTTCGGAGTCTCCATCTGAATCATCAGCAGGGGGATTTATATATATGTTTGACGAATCAAACTGCCCTTCATTTAACTTGTCAGCTGTCTGGCTGAACAAGTACCTTTTTTTACCATAAAATGATCTATGGTCTATTGGTAACTAAAAAAATTGGAGATAAGTAAATGCAGCCATGTTCCAATATTGTAACAGCATGGAAAAGTAGTAGGTAAGGCGTCACTTCAGAGACCACCCTAAATCCTCCACCTTTCCGTCTTACCGCCCAGCCAATCGGAGCGCAGCATTTGGCGGGAAATTCAAAATGCCACCTAGGGTCGAGGCCCCCACGCAGGTCTCGAGAGTCCCCCACGTAGCCGCCCCACGCGTAGGTATGCCTGAGTTTCCTGCGAGGGGCTTCTTCCCGTCGTGTAGAGCTTCGCCCCGGAACTTCCCCGCCGAACGCTTATCAGTGGATGGCGCTGCAAATGTCGTAATCATATATGCGGGCATATTTAATTATACAGACTATGATTAAAAATATTTACTGGGAGAATTCCCCTGTTTTGAGCTTATACTTTAGGAGATGATTTAGCAACATGTGTTAAATTCTTCGTCATGTTAAAGCCCATGCGGCCAACGCTAACTACTTTTATTTTTAATTTGTATTGAAAAGCAAAGCTTCGAATAATAGTTTATTACATTAAAATATCGCAAACCAGTAGAGACAGAATAATTATGGAACATCAGATACGTCTTTTAAAATTTAAGAGTTGTCATGTCGTTTTGCCGTCGCTTCCTTAAGAACATCCTGCAGACTGCTGCTTCTGAAGTGGCCTGAAGAATGTCCGGGAGATGTAGGTACCTAGAGAAGAGGCACGGAATGAGAATAAAATCTCAGTATGTGTAATTGTGTACTAATTATGGGATGTAGAGATTTTAATTCAGGCAACAGCTTTCTACGACTTGGAATCGATAGTATTTGTCATTTAATTAAAATAAGGGGTTAGTTTCTATGCTTTCCAAACCTAAACAAGATAATTTAAATAAACGACTTTATTGCTAAACTTACCGAGGTTTTAGAAATTGTACGTGGTGGTAGTACGCACAATATTAAAAATTTTTACAAAAATTAATTATCCGTCAAATACGGTTGCCTATTCAAGCTGGCAAAATTTATAATGCAATTGGTACTAGGCACAAACTAGTTGGTTATTAGAATTTAAGCCGGAAGGGGAGCACGTCTGTGACACTAGGATGTTTCAGTCCTATCAAGGTCAGTCCACACATTTGAGAAAAGAGGACATGATTCATATTACGAATATATCAGATGTTGAAATACATCCGTGGAGCGTTTGTATCTAAAATGCAAATGTAGCATTTCATCTAAAGTCGCGTAATAATCTCGCACTGAGTTATTCTGAGGGAGACCTCCATCTTGCATGAAAAATAGATTTTGCCGTGTATTCAGTGGTAAATCGTCGAGGTAGTCAACTAAATGGTGCTGCAGGAAATCTAAATACAAGTCACCATTTAGATTTGGAGGAAGCTCATGTGGACCCAAAAGGTGATTTCCTATGATTCCGCACCAAACATTTATCTTAAATTCATGTTGGAAGTGACGCTCACTGACTACGTGAGGATTTTCATTATCCCATATGTGCTTGTTTCTAAAATTGAAAATTCCTCGACGAGTAAAGGTCGCTTCATCAGTGAATAGTACATTATCCAAAAATTCCTGGTCAAGGTTTTGCTGATTGCGCATAAAATGAGCAAATTGTAATCTAGCTGGTAAGTCTGCTGCTAAAAGATTTTGCACGGGTGTAAAATGGTAGGGATATAAATTTTCCTTGTGAAAGATTTTGAGAACTGTTGTTTTACTAACACCGGTTTCTCTAGCTACCTGCCTGCTGCTAACTTCTGGATTTCCTGCCACTCTTACTAAAATTTCTTCTTCTTGGTGAACTGTAACAGTACGCCCTGCGTTGTCTCTTTTAGGACGAAAACTACCAGTTTCTCCAAGTCTATTAAAAAGTTCTTGAAATAGTTTCCGATTTGGTTGCCTTCTATTCGGATACAACTCTGAATACCGACGAAGCGCTCGACGTCCAACATAATCTGATTGCGCATAAACGCAAACCATATCGCGCATTTCTCCATTTGAAAATAAATTATGGCGTGGCATGTTATCTCGCACTACGATTTAGATCATAAAGTAAAGAATACTTTTAATAAGGCACGAATAATACTGTAATATTACTGACAGCACTAAGATAAGTGGAAAATGTCAAAATTGGATTTTAACATAAGCCTACTTGAAAATTTTTGCCGATTTGTAATTGAATGCAAATACATTGGAATTTTCAATGGCAAATTTTACGAGAACGGTGCAAGATAGCGACTATCAAAAAGTATAGCTTTTTTGTGTAAAAGAAGTTGTAAAATCAGAATTTGCTACCTGAGAATTAGATTTTTGAAAGATAAAAAAGTTCTGTCGTTTTCAACGCATTCGACCTAGCGCAGGTGGCGCTCTCTATGAGCTACAAGCAAACCATGGATATATTTCAATCTCTCGCCCCAGAAAACCCCTAACACCAAAATTTCATCTCGATATGAGCATTTATTATGAAATAAATAAGAAAAAACTAAAATAATATTTTGCATTAAACACCCTGTATCTCTGTAAGTATCAACTTTTGGACTAAGGTGAGTTTGTCTAAATCGCAATATTTTCACGTCAGGAATCTAGTCATGAATTTTGGTCCATTACATCGCGACCACCCTGTATATTAAAAATGTAAAGAACGTCCAATTTTTGTTCTGGCTGGAATAATTATCAAGCCATATTATTATTTCCCTTTTATCTCTGTTTTTTACCATGAACATATAAAATGTGCTGATCAGGTCTTCCTTGTTTCTACCAGATATTGCCTCATGCCAAAGGAGTGCTAAAGGTACTACTGTTTTACTTTTCTTACCTAAAGGTACAAAACACGCATTGTACACTTTTTTTATGCCCCAATGTAGTTAAAAAAAAGGTTTGCACACTATGACGCTGTCTGTTTTCATCAAAAAGTGATAACTTATATGTATGTTTACGTTTGGATAAAATTGACGGCCTTTTAATTGGAGCTGCACTTGAATTGCTTAAAATCAAAGATCTTCGTTGTTGCCAATTCAAATTCCAAAATTGGGGATTAATAATATTTCGTCGTGTTTCACTAATTTTAGATGCACACTTTTGTCTACATTTTTCGAAATCACATCCCGCTAATACGGGGTGTTTCTTTTTAAGGTTTTCAACTTTTTGCTTCTTTCTTTCTTCTAAAGATACAGTGAATATTCTTCTCTTTCTTGGATTTCCACGTTTTGTTAATGGTTGGTCAGCTAAATTAAAAATTGTATTACATTGTTATATAGAGAAAATATATCTGTGTAATTTAAATATTTACCATCGCCAATATTTTCATTCTCTTTGTTACCATCTGAGTTTTGATTATTTGTTAACCCATCATCATTATTTATTATTTCTTCTTGTGCACTACCGCTTTCTGCTTCTAATAAAATAAAAATGAGAAAGTAGTTTTCAAACCATGTTGAAAAAAATCGCTGTTACTGTCCCAATTGTCTGGCACATAATCGATATCTACTAAACTTTCAGGATCATTTTCTGATTGAACTTTTTGAAGTTGATCAATTCTAAAGTCGTTTATTTGCACATATCCTTCCTCAATGAAATTATTAACTTTGACCGGAGTCAAAGTGATAATATCTGTGGTAATGTTGCCAGAGTTTTCAGCCATTTCATTTAGTTCAAATTGATTAACAGTGACTGATTTCTTTAATAGTGACTCCATAGAAATATTATCAAATACTCGATTCGATTCATCAGTTAGCGTGTCGCTATTTAATGGATTTATATTATCAGAATTTTCAATTTTGCATAAATCAACCAACATTTTGCCTCGACTACTCATTTTTTATGGTGAAACTCTATGTAGATTTTTTTTTAGGGGATTCTTCTTTACTAAGTAACAAATTCAAGCGTTGGACACGGAAGTGAGATATTGTATACAAATTCATGAATGCTTGTTTGCATACTGACATTCGTTCTTGATTTTTCTTAACAAAATACTGATAAGATGCAGCTTTTGGCTTAGCGTTGTTTTCATCTGGAACACGTCGCCTTGCGATGGGTTCTGTTTCAATTAAACCTTGAAGAAAAGTATCCTGTTCATTTTGTTTTTTGATTTTCCATCCTATAATTTTGGAATTATCAGATTTTTTTCTTCGTCAAGTCAGTTTGCTTGTACCTACATTTTATTTTGCATCTACCAAAAGTTTAAAACGTAAGATTAAAATATTATTAAACAAAAAAACTTACGTGCATGGAGGTCCAGTTCTTTTTTCCACAATCTTTTCAGATGTAGACATATGTGACTCACCATGTTGACGTGCAAACTATCTTTTATTAGCTTTCCATTGTTCTGGATTTTTAGTACGTTTTTTACCTGGCGTTTCATTTTCACTTTCTACTTGACTACTCTCATCCAATGACATTGCTTTATTTTATTTTAACATTTTAAAAACAACTACTGGAATTACTACTCTGCCAATTTCTTATGTGCTCATCATCTTCTTTATCCAAAAATAATTGTTTGTATCTGTAAGCCATTTCTAAGAATTCATCTTTTAATTTCTTTACGTCGCTAACTAAAGGCAAAAGCAAAGGTTTATTCCATTTTTTCTCTTGCAAATCTTTATGTGCGATAGAACCCAATTCAATATTCCACCGACATTCAACTAATTTCTTAAAATTTTCGACATTTTTTAACCGTGTGTTACGTTCAGCAATTGACTGACATTGAAAACCATTACTGTCTTTTAGAATCAGGTGTGATAATTCATCACAACATAATTTTAATGATGTCCCTAGATGGATTGCGAGACTAGGAGATACAAAAGTTTTTTTTATCGGATCATATCCGACAATATATCTTACAGCAGTTACTACTGCGTCAAAATATTTGGGTTGAAGCAAATCTTTAAGATTGGTGTTTTCATTATTTATAATTTTTCGAAAGCTTGCAGTTTTATAACGATATATTCCCTTTTCGTCTTGTTATGATAAGCTTTATCTTTCGCATTCCACAAAAATTGGTAGGTCTGATAAAGCTGGATGAGACGAATGCACTCGTCGTGATTCATTGTGCGTTTACACGACGCGCGACGCGAAACTAACAGCAAAACATTTTGATTCACACTCAAAAACCAACTGGCGGTTTCCTCGCAGCGCAACATCATCGCGCAAACAAATTTGTAGTGCGCAACAGGTTTCCACGACGCGAAACAGTTGCGCGAATCAATTTCGCGCAATGGAATCGTAGCTTATAAGTTTACATCACTCCCTTTCATGCCGACACAAGTTATCACTGCGTGTAAAACTTTTACCACATACACTGCATTTATTACAAGTATCTGTTGCTCGAAACGTTATTCACAAATGAATTTAAGTCTTATCACGCTTTCCATTATTGGCGATTTGACTTGGGAATGAGCAATGCATTATCCACTAACGAATGTGCTCTCCTTTGGAGAAAACTGTAAGTCATACATATAGTTTAATATTTGTCGCTATCAACATCACTGACATCATTGTCTGTGTCATCTGAATCTGTCACTTCTCGCAACCTATTCAACCACTGCTGGAGACGATCTGCAATAAGACAAAAATCTTTTTTTATGAACTACACACTTTACGCTACTAATTTGCTTACCATCTAAAAAAATCAAAGCTCAGATTATCCGGAGTTGTCGACTAGGACCTTTCCGACGACGTAGTCGAATCGGGTACTTGGTATTCGGCTTCACCACCACCATCTTCATCATCGTCATCATCTCATATGTTGTCGCAGTACTGTCGCTCCATGATGATGATGGTCTAGCAGGAGATTCAAATGGGTAGGTAGTAGATTCTGCTTTGGCAATTTCCATTATTAAAGCTTCTTTATTATCCATCTTGTTACACTTGCTTGAGCTACACTAGCTTGCAAGACACTTTCTCTTAAATTATCATTCAGTAATGCTATTAAAACTTTCTCAATTATTGAGAAACAGAATAAAATTTAAACCTTGAACACCCTGTATTTCCTAAACCAGCGACATTCGTATAAGGCATGATGAGCTCGAACATAATATTTTGGTGTCTAGTATGTCCAGCTTAGTGTTAACTCATTATTACTGACTCACCCTGTTTAATTTAAACAGAAATGTTAATAAGTACACCAATTCAGTTTAGGTGATGGTTCAATAACTGGATATTTTAAAAAATGTTTTATTAGTAAACAACTTTTGATATTAAATCATGCTTTATTTTCATTAATTGATGCTCTCTAAAATATAACCAAAACAGAAAAAGTATATGAAATAATGTACCTATTATTTAAATACATTCTGTTCAAAAAGTAAAACATTTACAACCGACATAACTTTATAAAAGCACAAATTCGAGTTTTATAAACATATTTAAAAGATTATTTTTGAACATTGAAACATAAACTACTGAATACACTTTTAAAAACTTGAAATATTTTTGTCTTTAAAACTGCTTTGATGCGTTATTAGAAATTTTATCACACACTTAAAACTTCTTCATACTGCTTTAACAGTTTTTTTTTAAATAAATTAACTTTTCTTCGTATTTCCGCACTTTCTTTGAAAGTTTTGCTTTCTGGTGAATTTTCGTAGACGCAAAATTTCTGGTCTGATTTTCGCCATCAGCTCGAGAGGTAGATGCAATTTCTGGTTCACTAATGTATTTATATTAGACACAAAGTTTGCAAATTACCGTCGGTAACTTCAAGAGACGAGTCAAAGTCTTGAAAGTCACTTTCTCCAGCAAACGTTCATTTAGGTCTTTCCATGCTCTCGATTGTTTGTATGTGGTTTCTAAATGGTACATATCCTGATTGAGGTGCAGGTCCATTCCATTTCGTATCCAAACATTCTTTAAAAGTTCCAGCAGGTCCCGATTCGGATCTTCCTCTCTTGGCGGGTTTAAGAAATTCTGGTTGTGGTTTGCTACTCCATGTCCGTTAAATACCATGTTGCAATTTCCATCTACACATTGGTGTAGAAGCGGCATCAAAGTGTCTGCATCTCTTCATTCCACTATAACTGAGAATCGTTTCTTCGTCGTTCTACTTATTCCACCGACCACCTAAATATGTTCCCGCATCGTTTCTCTGCCAACGTTGTGCTTCCACTTGAACAAGTGAGGTTCGTCTACCTCCACGACGTCTCCCGCACCTCCTAAAGGGATGAAGTTGTGCCAAGCGGTGGCACAAGCTACATCTCGACAGAATCCGTACCAGGTAACAACCGTATTGGCAGACATGCACAAATATTCTAACATATTCTAGACTAAAATGTGAGCAATTAACCATGTACAAAATAAATAACATGCAATCGGTCTTAATGATGTTCTTGACATAGGTTTGATTAACCTTACATTCATCATCCCAGGATTCATCCGTTAGGATGTTGTTCTTTTCCTACTCCATGGTAAGGTAATACCTTTCATTACCTTTAAATGATTAACTGTTCTACTATGTTTACATTGGTATCTCATTCATTATCAATCTCTTGTTTGCGTGAAAGGCGTTAGCAATTAACCTCGTTTGGTTTTTACAAAAGTATCTTCTTGTTAGAGCATTACGGTGAGCGTGACGGAATTAGTAATTTTGTGAAGGTCTTTCCGCGCGCCTTTTACTCAATTTTCGCATATAAAAGCAAGCACACTAGTACCGACAACACAAGTGGGTATGCTCTATTCATCTCTGCAATATATTTTAGAAGAATTACGGCCCAATTATTGCTGCACTTCATGAAGTTACTCACAGATTATGGAGGGAATGCTCGATTTTGTACCCACAGCTTTAGCCAAAATGTATTTAAACTAAAATATATGTAAATCTGCATTAATATTCATCAAACAGGCGTAATATGTATAACTTCTAGTTTTCTGCATATGGCTCGCATCTGTTCAAGATAATTATACGGTTACTTATGGTATTATACAGGTGTTAAAGAAGAGTAAAATATTAGGTAATAGTATGAACCAAAATAAGCAGAAAAGTCTTATTAAACATGGGTCCGCAAAGTAACGGTTGCGAAGATATGGCCAACTATTCGTTTTTCGAACATTTTATTTTATTAGGAATAAACCGACAAAGGAAGCTTTTAACAAACAAAAAACAAAGTTACAGAAGATGTTCAAAGGGCCCTCCGTCCATTTCCAAGCAGGCACGACATCTTCGTCTCGACGATATTCGAACTCTTTCGATAACATCCTCCTTGGTTTGGATTTCTTGACACATTTGATTAATCCGTAGCTGCAGCTCTTCCAGGCTATATACAGGAGTACCATACACTAATGTCTTCAAATATCCCCAAACAAAGAAATCTAGAGGGTTCAGATCAGGCGATCTTGGAGGCCATAAAACAGGCCCGGCCCTTCCTACCCATCTATGTGGAAAAGTTTGGTGTAAATACTCTAACGTCCATGGAAAAATGAGTTGGAGCACCATCATGCTGGAACCACATTTGTTGCCTGTGATTCAAAGGAATATCTTCCAAAAACTCATACAGTGTGTTCTGCAGAGAGTTGAGGTAAGCAGCGCCTGTTAATCGGTAATGCCCATCCAAATGTTTAATGAAAAACGTGCCTGATGTCCAGATTCTATTAGAGCATGAGGATTTTCGTCGGCCCAAATATGCGTATTGTGAAAATTAAACACTCCATTTCTTGTGAACCCGGCCTCATCAGTAAAAAGAATGTTTGCAAGAAAACGAGGGTCTTCAGCATCATGACATAGAAACCAGCAGCAAAAAACCAAACGTGCTTGATGATCATTTATTGGATTTAAGGCCTGTACTCGTTGCACATGGTATGGATAAAGCAGTTGCTCGTGAAGGATTATCCAAACAAGAGGACCACTAATTCCTACCTCGGCTGATATTCTCCGCACACTCGTGCCTGGATTCTGCTCTACCAAAACATATGTGCGGTTCCAAATCCTATAGCGCGAGTTGTAATACATAGCGTTATTGCTTTTTGTGTATTTACGGCTTCTAGCCGATCAGCGGCACTTTGGCCGTCTTTCACTCCTGGGAAGAGCTTGTTTCGAAAAGCAACAGCAAGATCATCCTCTGTTATTTTATACTTCGCTACTCTGAAGTCTTCATTCCTCTTCGTCTGGTAACTCGATCGCTGCCTTCCTCCACGGGCGCGTCTTGGACCAGATCCTCTTCTAGGGGGGGGGGGGGGGGGGGG